>NC_044032.1:606850907-606987868 GCF_901765095.1 Microcaecilia unicolor
CCCTTGTGAGGTCATCTCCACCTGCAGCTAAAGATGCGCTCCGTTTTGGCCGTGGAGTCGTCATTAGATCGGATGCAGCCCCCAGCCCTCACACCCCTGAATCCAGGAGAGACTGTCCAAGAAAGTCCACCTGGAGATTCTACTTGTCTGCAATGTGGACCACCAAGAAAGTTTGCAGATGCTTCTCTGCCCACCGGTAGAGAAGTTCCACCTCCAATGCCACCTCCTCATTCAGACTGTTTTCCCCCAAATCACCAAGGAGAACTCTTTCAGGGTCAGGAATACTGCCAGTCTCCAAGCATTTAATTCTTGCAAAGACCACTTTCTCCAAGTAACTCTTCCTCCACAATAGACTTCCCAGCCAAGAAGACTTGCTTATGTGGGCACTACAATCTATTCTCGGGAATCCAGCAGAAGCTCCCAAAGGCCACTTTCTATGAGTCACTCTTCCTCCACAATAGGCTTCCCAGCCAAGAAGATTTGCTTATGTGGGCACTACTATCCATTCTGGGGAATCCAGTAGAAGCTCCCAAAGGAGGTGAAGAGGGCTGCCCCACCAGTTCAGACTGGTTCTTGCCTTGGCTAGGTATGGCAAGGTAAAATTATGTATCATACCTGATAATTTTCTTTCCATTAATCATAGCTGATCAATCCATAGACTGGTGGGTTGTGTCCATCTACCAGCAGGTGGAGATAGAGAGCAAAGCTTTTGCCTCCCTATATGTGGTCATGTGCTGCCGGAAACTCCTCAGTATGTCGATATCAAAGCTCCATCCGCAGGACTCAGCACTTAGAGAATTACACCCACAAAGGGACACTTTACCCAGCTCACCACCGCCGAAATGGGGGAGGGGAATTAACCCAGCTCATCCCCACACAAGTGGGGGAGGGGAATTCGTCCAGCTCATCCCCGCGGAGCGGGGGAGGGACACCACCCCGCCGATGCGGGGGGATCTGGCTTATCCTGCAACCGCAACCGCGGGAGGAGCTGACTGACCCTAACACCGCCGAAGCGGAAGGGGTACAAAGCTGCCCTACAGCCGCACGAAGCGGGAGGGAGCGCCGGCAGAATTTATGTCTCAATCCAGCCCTGTAAAACGGAGGGGAGAGGAATGCAGCAGCTCACTGTAACACAAACTCGTCTCAACTCTTGAAGAATCCAATTGAAAAAACTTGAACACGAAGTCCTCCTGAACAGGAACTGAAGACTAAACTTGAACCTGAAACGCAACCAGAATATAAACAGTACAGATATCTGGGAGGGGCTATGGATTGATCAGCTATGATTAATGGAAAGAAAATTATCAGGTATGATACATAATTTTACCTTCCATATCATCATGCTGATCAATCCATAGACTGGTGGGATGTACCGAAGCAGTACTCACCCAGGGTGGGACATAGAAATCCCTGACCGCAACACTGAAGCTCCAAACCGGGCCTCCGCCCGAGCAGCCACAGTCAAGCGGTAATGCCTGGAGAAGGTATGGGCCGATGCCCAAGTTGCCACCTTGCAAATCTCTTCCAAGGAGACGGACCCGGCCTCTGCCATCGAGGCCGCCTGAGCTCTAGTGGAGTGAGCCTTCAGCTGGATAGGCGGCACCTTCCCTGCGGCCACATAACCCGCTGCAATGGCTTCCTTGACCCATCTTGCCACTGTAGGCTTAGCAGCCTGCAGACCCTTACGAGGACCAGCAAACAGGACAAACAGATGATCCGATTTCCGGAAATCATTGGTCACTTCCAAGTATCTGATGATGACTCGTCTCACATCCAGATATTTGAGAGCAGAGTATTCCTCTGGGTAGTCCTCCCTACGAAAGGAAGGGAGACAGAGCTGCTGATTCACATGGAAGCGAGAAACAATCTTGGGCAGGAAGGAAGGCACTGTGCGAATAGTCACTCCTGCCTCAGTGAACTGCAGAAAAGGCTCTCGACATGAGAGTGCCTGGAGCTCGGAAACTCTTCTGGCTGAAGTAATAGCCACCAAAAAGACTGCTTTCAACGTCAGGTCTTTCAGAGATGCCCTCGACAAGGGTTCAAAAGGCGGCTTCTGCAAGGCTCTTAGCACCAGGTTGAGATTCCACGCAGGCACCACTGAGCGCAGAGGAGGGCGCAGGTGATTAACTCCCTTGAGAAAACGTACCACATCTGGCTGCGAAGCCAGGGAAGCACTCTTTAGGCGGCCTTTGAAGCAAGCCAGAGCCGCTACCTGGACTTTAAGGGAACTGAGCGACAGGCCTTTCTCCAGACCTTCTTGCAGGAACGCCAGCACTGAAGAAATCGGAGCAGTGAAGGGAGAAAGTGAGCCTGCTTCACACCACGCTGCAAAGGTACGCCAAATCCTGGCGTAAGCAGTAGAAGTAGAGCGCTTCCTCGCTCTCAGCATAGTGGCGATGACCTTGTCTGAGAAGCCCTTCTTCCTCAGACGCTGCCGCTCAATAGCCAGGCCGTAAGACCAAAGGGGGAGGGATCCTCCATCACCACGGGACCCTGATGCAACAGGCCCTGCTCCACTGGCAGCCGCAGAGGGTCGTCCACTGAGAGCCTGATCAAGTCCGCATACCAGGGACGTCTGGGCCAGTCCGGACCCACCAGGATTATCCGGCCCGGATGCTTTGCCACCCGGTCTAGTACCCTGCCCAACATGGGCCAGGGCGGGAACACAGAGAAGCTCTTGTGTCGGCCACTGTTGGAGAAGAGCATCTACTCCCAGAGATCAAGGGTCCCGTCCTCTGCTGAAAAAGTGCGGCACTTGGCAATTGGCCGATGACGCCATCAGATCTAGGCTCAGCTGGCCCCAGCGCTTCGTGATGTCCAAGAACACCTGAGCCGATAACTGCCACTCTGCGGGATCCAAGGTATGGCGACTGAGAAAGTCCGCCTTGACATTCATGACTCCGGGAATGTGGGCCGCTGACAGCTGTTCCAGGTTCGCTTCCGCCCACTGGCATAGATTCATGGCTTCCTTGGCTAGAGGGGCGCTCTTGGTACCTCCCTGGTGGTTGACATAGGCCACAGCCGTGGCATTGTCTGACAGGACCCGTACTGGCTTCAACGCCAGTACCGGGAGGAACTCCAAAAGCGCCAACCGAATGGCTCTGAGTTCCAGGAGGTTGATAGACCACTTTGACTCTGCAGGAGACCAGAGCCCCTGCGCTGTCCTTCCCATGCAGTGGGCTCCCCAGCCCGTCAAAGAGGCATCCGTCGTGACGACAATCCACTCCGGGGTCACAAGAGGCATCCCTGCAGACAACTTGTCTGTCTTCAGCCACCAGCTCAGCGCCTTGCGCACTGCTGGGTCCAAGGGAAGGCGCACAGCATAATCCTCCGACACCGGAGTACAGCGCAGCAGCAGAGAGTGTTGTAGTGGTCTCATATGAGCCCTGGCCCAGGGCACTACTTCCATCGTGGCCGTCATAGAGTCCAACAGCTGCACATAGTCCCAAGCCCGAAGCGGAGAGGCTACTAGGAACTGGTCCACCTGAGCCTGAAGTTTGACAATCCGATTGTCCGGCAGGAACACTCTGCCCACTTGGGTGTCGAATCGAACTCCCAGATACTCCAGGGACTGAGTCGGGCGCAGCTGGCTTTTCTCCCAGTTGATGATCCACCCC
This sequence comes from Microcaecilia unicolor, assembly GCF_901765095.1. Taxonomy (NCBI): domain Eukaryota; kingdom Metazoa; phylum Chordata; class Amphibia; order Gymnophiona; family Siphonopidae; genus Microcaecilia; species Microcaecilia unicolor. The sequence continues at coordinate 606,854,525 of NC_044032.1, forward strand.
AGGGAGCTCAAAAGAGCAATCACCCGGTCCACAGCTTTGCCGCACTCTGCATAAGAGGGGGCTCGGATCAACCAGTCGTCCAGATAAGGATGGACTTGTACTCCTTCCTTTCGCAGGAAGGCCGCGATGACCACCATTACTTTGGAGAAGGTCCGCTGAGCAGTAACCAACCCGAACGGGAGGGCTCTGAACTGGAAGTGTCGGCCCAGGACTGCAAAACGCAGAAAGCGTTGATGAGGAGGCCAGATGGGAATATGCAAGTACGCTTCCTTGATGTCCAAGGATGCCAGGAACTCCCCTGCCTTCACTGCCGCTATAACAGAGCGGAGAATCTCCATGCGGAAGTGCCAAACTTTCAAGGCCCGATTGACCCCTTTGAGGTCGAGGATAGGCCGTACAGAACCTCCTTTCTTTGATACCACAAAGTAAATGGAGTAACGTCCCTTGCCAAGCTGATTTTCTGGCACCGGAACGACCGCACCCAGGCGGATCAGATTGTCCAAGGTCTGCTGCACTGCCACAGCTTTGACCGGAGACTTGCAGGGAGAGAGTACAAACCCGTCTCTTAAGGGTCGGCAGAACTCTAGCTTGTAGCCGTCTCTGATGACTTCCAGCACCCAAGCGTCTGAAGTTACCCTGGTCCACTCGCCCAGAAACGAGGACAGGCGTCCTCCAATCTGCACTGGGCCATGGACCAGGACCCCGTCATTGGGTACGAGACCCTGGGGGAGGACCGGAGGGCGCCCCTCCGGGACAGCCGTCTCTGCGAAAGGAATGCTGCTTGGGGGAGAAGTTCCTCTTGAAGGAAGAGGGGGGCAGAGGAGCCCGACTTGCCCGGGCGGTACCGACGGGCTTCCTGAAACCGTCCTCTGGAGTTACCGGGACGAGCACTGGCCCGAGCCCTGACCTCTGGTAACCTCTTGCCCTTAGACGTGCCGAGATCGGTCACAATTTTGTCCAGCTCGACCCCAAAGAGCAGCTTGCCTTTAAAAGGCAACTTAGCCAAGCGGGACTTAGAGGCGTGGTCAGCAGACCAATGTTTCAGCCAAAGCCAGCACCACGCAGAGATTGTCTGAGCCATACCTTTAGCCGAGGCTCTCAAGACATCATACAGTAAGTCTGCCAAATAAGCCAAGCCCGATTCCAGGGCCGGCCAATCAGCCCTCAAGGAAGGATCCGAGGGGGAAGCCCGCTGCACAATCGTCAGGCATGCCCTGGCCACATAGGAGCCGCAAACTGAGGCCTGCAAACTTAAGGCAGCCGCCTCGAAGGACGACCTTAAGGCCGCCTCCAATCTTCTGTCTTGGGCGTCCTTTAGGGCCGTGCCACCTTCCACCGGCAACGCCGTTTTCTTAGTCACCGCAGTGATTAAAGAATCCACGGTAGGCCAAAGAAAGGCCTCACGTTCACTTTCAGGCAAAGGATAGAGGCGGGACATAGCCCTAGCCACTTTGAGGCTCGCTTCCGGGACATCCCATTGAGCCGAAATTAAGGTGTGCATGGCATCATGCACGTGGAAGGTTCTAGGCGGGCGCTTCGTCCCCAGCATAATGGCGGAGCCAACAGGGGCTGAGGGAGAGACGTCCTCTGGAGAGGAAATCTTCAAAATGCTCATGGCCTGCACTAACAGGTTGGGAAAATCCTCTGAGCGAAAGATCCGCGCTGCAGAGGGGTCATCCGCTCCATCCGAGCGGGAATCCGTCTCCTCCAAGGAATCCCCAAAGGACCGTTGGGAGAACTCAGATACGCTGCCCTCATCTACATCAGAGGAGACAGAGTCCTCTAAGCCCTGGGAATCCACCCGAGGGCGTTTACTTCCGGGGGCCTCAACCCCTTTGTCGGACAAGGGAGAAGGGGCAGCGTTTTGCATAAGGAAGGCCTGATACAGCAGCAAAATAAACTCGGGGGAGAAACCCCCCAGACTGTGTATTTCAGCAGCCTGGGCCACAGCCCTAGACGCACCCTCAACCGGCGCTCGCAAGAGCGGGGGAGAAACATGCTGCGCATCCAAGATGGCGTCTGGCGCGACACTCCGCGAAGGAGCCGCGCGGGAAGAACGGCGCTTAACTTTAGCCGCTCTTTTGCAGGGTGGCCATGGCATGAACGTCTCCCAGCTCAAGGGTGGCCCAAGAAGAAGCCATCCGAGCAGAGTGGCCGGCCAAGATGGCGGAGGCGAGCAGCGGGGGATGGGCATTTATGGCGGGAAAAACCGCCGCACCGGAGGAAGACCCGGGACACTGACCGGCCTCCAAACTGACACCCAACAAGGGCGAATCAGACTTTAAAACCCCCGCATCCCTGCTAGAAGCGCACACGCGGTCCGGGGAGCGATTCTTCGCGCCCTCACCCTCAGACGCCATAGGCCACGTGGAGATCGATCGGGGAACCCCCTGCCCGCTATAAAAAGGTAAAAATTACCTGCTTCTCGCTCCGAGCTGTAACGACCTGGTGTCCCAGTGAGTAGCTGCAATAAACGTTTAAATAACGGAGCCAGCGGGAGGGGGGGAGAAAAGGAGGGACCTGGCGCCACCAGGTTTGCACTTGCTCAAGAAGAGCCCTCAACCCCAGGTACTCAACAAAACCTAAAAATTAGGCTTGGAGACCTAGCCAGAGCTGCTGCTGTGTGTGACCACCACCTGCTGAGATAGAGAACATACTGGGGAGTTTCCGGCAGCACATGACCACATATAGGGAGGCAAAAGCTTTGCTCTCTATCTCCACCTGCTGGTAGATGGACACAACCCACCAGTCTATGGATTGATCAGCATGATGATATGGAAGTGGCATTCAAAGTCCTGAAAGACCATACTTCAGCTAGTCAGAAAGGCTGACTGAAGAGACCACATGTACACGCACACCCAAGGCACCACCCTCTAATTTTGCCATAAAGCCCAAGAGCTCTAAATAGTCCCAAACCCTGGGGACCAACAGCTCACACAAACTGTGCTATTTGGCCTGCAGTTTGGTCTCCCTGACCTCTGAGTGGGAAGCTAGTCCCCACGCTGTATCAAAACAGATCCCCAAGTACTCCAGGACCTAAGAAGAAAGCAAGTGACAGGATTCACCATCCAGCCCGGACTCTCTAAAAGGGCTGTGACCTGTAAGCTATAGAAATGATAAGTAGTAGTAAGGTGGCAAACCTGACCTCAGCCTCTGAGCTGGCTCGAACCAACCAGTCATCCAAGTAAGAAATGGAACCATATACCTAGGTGCCTTAGATGCGCTAACTCCCCATCACCTCTAACTTAGAAAAGGTTTAGGGTACTGTGGCTAGCCCAAAGAGAAGGGATAAAACTGAAAAAGGATCCCAAAACACAGAAGCGGAGAAGAGATCTCTTGGGATCACAAAAGGAGCAGTCCTTCCCTCCTGTAGCGACCCTGTTCTGCTTGAGTTCAGGAAGCCAGAGAGGCCGAGCCTCACCCATGTCCTTCATTTTCTAGGATGCAGAGTCAGCAGCCTAGTGGCGCAGCCACAATCAACAATGAGCCACCACAGGTTGCCACTGACTGGGATGCCAGACCCACCAAATTACATCAGCCAAAAGGCTCACGTCTTACTCCAAGTTTAAAATGACTGGAGACTCTGGCAACTGCTGCAAACAATGCGGCATAATCCTAGCCACATATCACCCCCACAGATGGCTGCCTGAATGTTGCATACTCCAGAAGAGAAACTCAACTTAAGCGGCTACTCCACTCTCTTCTCATGCAGCTCCCTCAGGACTGAATCCCCTGGAACCAGCACAGCAGTCTTTTTTTCATGAACTCCAAAATCCAGATTAAGGTGCTTTCAATATTTTTCCACCTCCTCAGGGACAAAAGATGCTCAAGGGCCTTAGTACTCTGAGGGTCCCATCCCAGAACTCACATTCCGCCAACATCACATGGGACAGAGCTTCATGAAGCAGAGAATGCTTTAGGGGCTCCGCCAGCTCTCCCAACAGAAGGTCCCCATCTGAAAGTACTCCAGAGAGCCCAAGGACCTCTGAGACCGCATTAATAAGGCTTCTCTTGCCTAAAGAGCAGGATCACATGTGATCTTTACTCTGAGTAGGATCTTGCTGCAAATCCAAGTCCGAGGGGGTCAATGGGTCCACAAAGCAACCCAGCTCCATTCAGGGGCTCCAAAATGGCTCATTCAACACACCGATGCTTGTTCTTTGTCTCGGGATCCAGGCTGTGGAGGGCCCCACCACTGACTGAGGGACCAATCTCTGCTTTCGAGGCTTGCTTAACCATGTGGGCAAAGCCCTGGCACCAAAAGAAATCCAGGGACACTCCCCCCCCCCCCCCCACCCAGCTGAAGGACCTGTGGTGGGTGGAAACAATCCCCATTCCCCTGAGGAGATAAAAACTGCGGGAGGAAATATGGCCACCTTTCCTACCGGATGCCTCCGTGCAGGGAACCTGGGAAATGCTCCTGGCCGCCCACAAATCCCCCCCCCCCCCCCAAGGGCCGTTTCCAAACTTGGAACAGTATGCTACAGGAGGGGAAGACAGAGCCAGCAACTCAGATCAGTTGCCGGCTCTTGCAAGTAGACCAATGTCTGCCAGCAGGCGTTCCCAGGCACACAGCCATTGAATGTAAGCTTGCCTGTCTGCTCAGGCCAAATTGGACCTGGAGCTCCAGCTTCTCTGCCTTTTCACTGCTCACTTGGGTGTGCTCTAAATAAGTTTTTCTTTGTTTGTTTTTTTTAGTGTTGCAAAAGCAGACTTTTTTTTTTAACAGCTCTATTACATGCACCAGGGAATAAAGCTGAAGCAGGAAGAACTAATGAAACTGCCTGAAGGCTGCAAGGGAGCCTAAGGGAATAATACTCAAATAGGGAGTATGGGCAAGGAGGGAGAAGGGGATGGGTCCCATACCTCTTTGGTAACACCCTGCAGGGCTGAGTCAATGCCTTACCCAGTGGACACTTAGATGCACAAATGGGAGCAGTAGACTCAAGCTCAGTGCTCAACCAGGCCCAGTCTAGCAACGAAGACTCAACCTCACTGTGTGGACGCAGCCAGCAAAGTGGGGACCCAGCCCAAGGACAGAAGCACCAGTCTGAGAGAACTAGCAACTGCTGGAGGAAGAGAAAAATATTGCGGTTTTCCTCTGAGCACCAGACCTTACTGGTGAGATCACTGAAGAGAGATCAGGTTTTTTATCTACCTTCATCTGCTGGTAGGAACGGATAACATCCACTTGTTCACAATGGTGCAGCTGACACTAAGGAATAAAGCTTATCAAAAATTTCTTGTGTGAAAAATTGCAGAAAGACCTTAGAAAATTAGAAAAATGGGCATCCAACTGGCAGATGAAATTTAATGTTGACAAATGTAAAGTAAGCACATTGGGTCCAACTTAGGAGTCCGCATCCAAAAAAAACAAAAATCTGGGTGTCATTTAAAAAAAAAAAAAAAAACAGGAAGCTAGGAATTAGTAGGAAAAAGATGGGCAATAAGACCAACAATACCATAATGCCTCTGTATTTCTCCATGGTGCAACCTCACCTTGAGTATTGCGTTTAATTTTGGTCTTCCACAAAATATAGAGATTAAATTACAAAAACCCAAGAAAATCCAAAAAATGTAGCTTGAAAATAATTTTTACAGTGTTAGCACCTAATTCACAAGGAAACTACCCTTAAATAAATTATTAAATAAATATGACCTCAAATGTAACATAGTAACATAGTAGATGGCGGCAGAAAAAGACCTGCACGGTCCATCCAGTCTGCCCAACAAGATAACTCATATGTGCTACTTTTTGTGTATACCCTACTTTGATTTGTACCTGTGCTCTTCAGGGCACAGACCGTATAAGTCTGCCCAGCACTATCCCCGCCTCCCAACCGCTGGCTCTGGAACAGACCGTATAAGTCTGCCCAGCTCTATCCTCGCCTCCCAACCGCCGGCTCTGGCACAGACCGTACAAGTCTGCCCAGCTCTATCCTCGCCTCCCAACCACCAGCTCTGGCACAGACCGTACACAAGTCTGCCCAGCACTATCCCCGCCTCCCAACCACCAGTCCCGCATCCCACCACCAGCTCTGGCACAGACCGTATAAGTCTTCCCAGCACTATCCCCGCCTCCCTACCACCAGCCCCGCCTCCCGATGTTGGTTGGACCTATCGGGAGATTTGAGGTCATGTTTATTTAATAATTTATTTAAGGGTAGTTTCCTTGTGAATTAGGTGCTAGCACTGTAAAAATTATTTTCAAACTACATTTTTCTGCATTTTCTTGTGTTTAATTTTGGTCTCCATATTTCAAAAAAAATATATATAGCGAAATTAGAAAAGGTTCAAAGAAGAGCGACCAAAATGATAAAGGAGATGGAACTCCTCCTCATATGGGTTATAAAGGCTAAAGAGGTTAGGGCTCTTCAGCTTGGAGAAGAGATAGCTGAGGGGGGATATGATTGAGGTCTGAAAAACCCTGACTGGTGTAGAACAAGCAGAAAGGAATCGATTTTTTACTCTTTCAAAAAGTACAAAGACTAGGGGACACTCAATGACGTTACATGGAAATACTTTTTCTAAAACTAGAAGGAAATATATTTTCACTCAACAAATATTTATAAGCTCTGCTACTCGTTGCCAGAGGATGTGGTAACAGCGAATAGTGTATCTGGGTTAAAAAAAAAAAAAAAAAAAAAAAAAAAAAGAGGTCTGCACAAGTTCTTGGAGGAAAAGTCCATAGTCTGCTATTGAGACATATATAAGGGAAGCCACTGTTTGCACTGGGATCGGTAGAATGGAGACTTACTACTATTTGGTATTCTGCCAGGTGCTTGTGACCTGGTTTGGTCTCTGCTAGAAGCAGGATACTGGGCTGAGAAAGATGACAGTAGCCCAGGAGCGCATAGTTCGGTGTGCAGTATCCTTGAAGGATCCCATTGAAACAGGATATTTAGGGAATCCCAACAGAGAAGTTTCAAAAATGGTAAAAGAAAACCAGGAATGTTTAAGGGAGAGCAGAGTAATGAAAGCAAAATTTCCCCGTCAACTTCTAAGCAGCTTGTAGACGCAAGGAAAAAACACAATTTGAAGTGTCTGTATACAAATGATAGAAACCTAAAAAATAAGATGGGAGAATTAAAGCACTAAAGGAAAAAGTAGATATAATAGGCATTTCAGAGACCTAGAGGAAAGAGGATAATCAATGGGACACTATATTATATCACAATGATAGAGTGGATTAAATTGGAGGGGGGATGCGCTACATGTTAAAGAGAAAATTGAGCTAAACAAAATAAACATTCTAGGTACATAAGTACATAAGTACATAAGTAATGCCACACTGGGAAAAGACCAAGGGTCCATCAAGCCCAGCATCCTGTCCACGACAGCGGCCAATCCAGGCCAAGGGCACCTGGCAAGCTTCCCAAACGTACAAACATTCTATACATGTTATTCCTGGAATTGTGGATTTTTCCCAAGTCCATTTAGTAGTGGTTTATGGACTTGTCCTTTAGGAAACCGTCTAACCCCTTTTTAAACTCTGCTAAGCTAACCGCCTTCACCACGTTCTCCGGCAACGAATTCCAGAGTTTAATTATGCGTTGGGTGAAGAAAGTTTTTCTCCGATTTGTTTTCAATTTACTACACTGTAGTTTCATGGCATGCCCCCTAGTCCTAGTATTTTTGGAAAGCGTGAACAGACGCTTCACATCCACCTGTTCCCATTCCAGCTACAGCCCGACTCTTGGGAAGGGGCTTTAGTTCAGCTTGCTTCCTCACCAGAGAGTGACAACTGCCTTCTCACAGCCTCTTCTTTACCCCCAAACATATTACATTTCTTCCCAGCTCCTCTTACTACAAGACAGGAATGGACTGACATCCAAGCCCTTGGGCGAAAAGGTTAAAGGGCCCCTAACCACCTATCAAAAGTAATGAAAACTAGTTACAGGTTCGAACACAGTGGGGCCCCCTACTGCTGGGGGCTTAGGTGAAACAGACAGCAGCGTGGAATCCTTATGGACAGAAATCCCATGTGCGAAGGGGAGGAATATACTGGTAGGGCTATACTACTGTCCGCCACGACCGAACGGATAGATGAAAAAATGTTTATAGAAATTAGGAAAACTGACAAACTGGGCAACAGTATAACAGGTGATTTCAATTACTCCAAAACTGACTGGATAACCATTACATCAGGGAAAGCTAGGGAGGTAAAATTCCTAGATGTAATAAATGACTGCTTCTTGGAGCAACTGACAAGAGGGGAACTATTTTAGATCCAGTGCTTAGTCCAACATTTTGTTCCAGTAGGATATGCCATTCACTGCAAATCACACTCCAAAGGGATACAGTCAAAAACAGCGTTCAGATCCCCACCAGAGCAATGCAGTGGTTTCTTTAGACTCTCATCCCTTTTTAAGAGTAATAGATACAAATCGCACAAGTTCTGATTTTATGTACATCTAGTGCAAGGTTCTCTAGTGTTCTTGCAGTGGTATTTGTTCTTTTAGAGGGAAGCAGTATAGGCATACCACCAGGTCTTCGAGATCATCCCTTTGCATAAAGAAAAGAAACACTGCAAAGCTCAGGATGTGACTTGAAATTATTTTATTCTTACATAACACCTTTGGCTAAGGAACATCATTTATGTCATGTGAGGATAACTACCAGTTATCTGATGACAGCAGAAAAATACACCAAGAGGCGTATTTTCAAAGCACTTAGACTTACAAAGTTCCATAGAGGCATATTTTCAAAGCACTTTGGGAGGCTAAGTTCCATAGGTTTCTATGGAACTTTGGGAGGCTAAGTGCTTTGAAAATGAGCCTCATAGTAACCTATGGAACTTTGTAAGTCTAAGTGTTTTGAAAATGAGCCCCTAAATATCCCAAAGAAACTATGTAAGGACATCAATTGAATATAATATGCAGGTACTACCTTTAGGTTGTAAGAAGATTAAGGGAATATCTATCTCCTGCGAATTTTAGACTCGTTCAGTTCCACATTTTGATTACTGCAACACATTATGGCTTGGTCTTCCCAAACAAATACGGAAATCATTACAAGTTCCACAGAATACCTCTGCCAGATTGATTATGGGTTGTATTAAATTCAAACAATTTCACCCATTCTGTTTAAGTTACATTGGTTACTCAGTGAATGGGGGTTGCATTGTAAGATCCTTCTACTTAGTTTTCAAATTTTAAATAAAATTCTGGTTGTTGTGATATCTAATTTGCATCGTTATCAACCACTAGGAGGCTTCAGATCAGTTGACAGACATCTTTTAGAAGTGTCGTCCTTCCATGCTATATGCCTGGAGTGATACTGAACCTCTATCTTTTATGTCGCAAGTCCAAAAATGTGGCTATTTCTTGCTTTTAGATTTCAGAACAACAGGTTCAGTTAAGTCATTTAAAATACCAACTTAACATTTCTGCTTAAGCAAGCCTTTGGAACTGTTTAATGTATGGCTATATGATTTCATTGTCTATGTGGTTTTAAAGCCATTTTATTTGTATTGTGTTTTATTATTATGATTGTTGCTGCCTAGGAATGTACATAAAGCAAAGATACCTGTAGCAGGTATTCTCCGAGGACAGCAGACCTTACATTCTCACATATGGCTAACGTGGGTCCACATTGCTTGAAACAAGCTTAAAATAGGTCTCGGAGAGCAAGATATGCTCCACCGTGCATTCACTGGAGCCTTTCCACCCATCATGACAGAGTGGGATCAGCAGTACAATGTAAAACATAAGAAAAATAAATCCCAGACATCTCTACGGAGGAAGTGACATCACGAGGCTGAATGGACGCCTGATATCTTAGCTCCAGCACTTCCTTGCACTTAAATAGCGCCATCTGCCGCCATCCGTGCCTGTTTTCTTCACTGACTATCCGCAGAGGCTCGCAGTGAATCCGGATTTGAAATGAGTAAAAATTCAGCGTTGTAGCACAGGGAGGGCAAGTAGTGCTCGGCGAGACAGTTGGCTAAGGGCCTTTCGCACCATGTGTCTCCTGCGTTGGGCCGATCATCTGGGTCGGATTCAACTTCCTCCCATGTGGATGTGCGTCGCCCAGTCCCTAAAAAAGGTTTCCCCGAAAGAGTTGGCTAAATGTTTGGAGGAGATTAGAGCGGACATTAAGGCTTCTAAACTTGAAATTCTAGAACATATGGACGCAATTAGCCTTCATCTCCAGGAGCTGGGGGGCCGGGTGGAGGCTCTGGAAGAGCGTGTTGACGAGCAGGCAGAGACAGCTGCTGCAGCAGCGGACTCCCACTTTTCTCAGCTGTTTGAACAGATGGAGGAGCTGCAATATACAATTGACAACTTGGAGAATCGAGGTCGGAGACACAATCTCCGGTTCTGTGGGGTTCCGGAAAATGGCAATATTGAGGACATCCCAGCCATAGTGCGTGCGTTATGTGGGAAAATTCTGGAAGAAAATTTGGAGCCAGAGGCAGTAGAAATGGATCGGGCACACAGAGCACTCGGGAAAACAATGGACAACAGACCCAGAGATATCATAGCGAGATACACTTCTTATGCTTTTAAGGAGAAAATATGGTTGAGAGCACGTCAATTATCATTATTGGACTATAATGAGGCGAGGGTAACAGTTTTTTCAAGATCTGTCACTGTTTAGCTTAGCCCAGAGACGTGCAATGAAACCAGTGTTGGAAATCTTGCTTAGAGAAAAAATGTCTTACAGATGGGCTTTCCCTTTTGCGTTGTGTTTTGTGATCAACAGTAAACAGCTCAGGCTCTGAAGGCTTGGAGGACTCTACATGATGCTGGCCTGCCCACATCTGCTGTTCCGCCGGGTGACTTGGCTCCCTCGACGAGAGCGAAGATGCAGAAGTGGAAGAAGGTCACTCAGAAGACCAAGAAACAAGGGGATCAGACATGATTTTGTTTCAATTTTTCTTGCTATTTCCCTTGGTTGCCAGGCTGGTGATTCTGTTGACTATGGGCTGTGTTTCTTTTATTATGTGGTACTTGCTTCCCAGTATTGGGAGAAAATGTGAGGTGTGGGTAATTGAGGGCGGATGGATGGTATAATTTCTGGTGATAATAGTCTGTGTGGGGGTGTGATGTTAGGGTATGCGTGTGTTGTGAGGAGATCCATTTGATCTGGGGGGTGTCCCTTCCGGGTTGCCCAGTCAGGGCCACATGGCGCTGTATGGTGGGGGTACATGTGAGGAGATGGTTGTGAGTGGGGGTAGGAGGGGGTTGGTTAGGAGTAGGGTGGGGGGTGGCGTTCACAACGCTAGTAGGTTTGAGGGGCTCCTATTTTTGGGTGTGTATGTTGCGCGCTTGCCTGTTGGATGCTTGATATGAATAAAAGACCTAAAATTTATGTCTTACAATGTGAAAGGCCTGAATCCTCCACAAAAACACCAGAAGTTGTTTAAGGAGTTATTGCACTTTAAACCACAGGTGGTATTACTCCAGGAAACTCATTTGAGAAGGGACTATGAAAAGTTTTTATCACACTCTCTTTTGATCGATTTGGAATTGGACCGGGCTTTCGTAGGTGGATTCAGGCCCTTTACACTTCACCTAGGACATGTGTTCGGGTTAATGGCAGTAATTCCCCGTTGTTCTCTTTGTTCCGTGGTACTAGGCAGGGATGCTCTCTCTCGCCAATGTTGTTTGCATAGGTCATGGAACCGCTTGCGATATATATCCAGTCTGATCCTAACATATCTGGAATTCTTGTCAGGAATAGGGAATGTAAGTTGGCGCTTTTTGCGGATGATGTGCTCCTTTCTTTGACAAAACCGTTAATCTCTCTACCCAATCTGATGAAGTGCTTGTCGGTTTACTCATCAGTTTCAGGTTTCAAATTAAATGTGAATAAGTCCAAGGCTCTTGCGATTGGAATTTCTCGTCCGGTTTTGGAGTCCATCCAGCAATCTTTCTCTTTTAAATGGGTATTGTGAGGTATAACCTAACTGGGGGTTACTATTACTTCCAATCTTTCGGAGTTGTTTTCGATTAACTACCCTCCTCTCATGAGGACCATTTATAGAGATTTATAGAGACTTGGTTGGGTAGAATTGCGGTGTTAAAAATGAATATATTACCTTGTTTGATGTATCTTTTTCAAGTTCTTCCTCTTAAGAGTTTCCAGGGGCTTCTTGGTGAGTGTGCAAGATAAATTGGTTCATTTTGTTTGGGCTAATAAGCGCCCTAGGTTGCCCAGGGCATTATTGTATAAAGATCGGAGGCGGGGGGGGGGGGGGGGGGGTCTGGGTGTTCCAAATGTTTTGTGGTATTATAAAGTGGCTCAAGCGCGTGCTGCTTTTTAGTGGTATCAGGATCATTCTCATAAGTAATGGGTGAAATTGGAACAGGTGGAGGTGGGCTCATGTCTGATTCGTTCTTTGATGTGGTTCCACGCAACCATAGGTTTTTACGTAAGGATTTGTGCCCAGCCGGACTTGGTGTTTTCTAAGTTATCTCCAACAGCGAATAATCCACTCTTTTCTCCTGGTATCTTCTCCAGGGCCCTCTTCTCGATGGGGATCTTTGGGCCTGGTGTCATAGGGTCAGTTATTTGATGAAGGGTGATCAAGGAAGATAAAGACGTAGCGGAGAGATTGAATGAATTCTTTGCTTTGGTCTTCACCGAGGAAGATTTGGGTGGGATACCGGTGTCGGAAAAGGTATTTCAAGCGGATAAGTCAGAGAAACTTACTGACTTCACGGTAAACCTGGAGGATGTAATGGGGCAATTCAGCAAACTGAAGAGCAGCAAATCTCCTGGGCCAGATGGTATTCATCCCAGAATACTGACAGAACTGAAAAATGAGCTTGCGGAGCTTCTGTTAGTGATATGCAATTTATCCTTAAAATCGAGTGTAGTACCGGAAGATTGGAAGGTGGCCAATGTAACGCCCATTTTTAAAAAAGGTTCCAGGGGAGATCCGGGAAATTATAGACCGGTGAGTCTGACGTCAGTGCCGGGGAAAATGGTAGAGGCTATTATCAAAAACAAAATTACAGAGCACATCCAAGGACATGGATTACTGAGACCAAGTCAGCACGGCTTTTGTGTGGGGAAATCTTGCCTGACCAATTTACTTCAATTCTTTGAAGGAGTAAACAAACGTGGACAAAGGGGAGCCGGTTGGTATTGTGTATCTGGATTTTCAAAAGGCATTTGACAAGGTACCTCATGAAAGGCTACAGAGGAAATTGGAGGGTCATGGGATAGGAGGAAATGTCCTATTGTGGATTAAAAACTGGTTGAAGGATAGGAAACAGAGAGTGGGGTTAAATGGGCAGTATTCACAATGGAGAAGGGTAGTTAGTGGGGTTCCTCAGGGGTCTGTGCTAGGACCGCTGCTTTTTAATATATTTATAAATAATGTAGAGATGGGAGTAACTAGCAAGGTAATTAAATTTGCTGATGACACAAAGTTATTCAAAGTCGTTAACTTGCGACAGGATTGTGAAAAATTACAGAAGGACCTTACGAGACTGGGAGACCGGGCGGCTAAATGGCAGATGACGTTTAATGTGAGCAAGTGCAAGGTGATGCATGTGGGAAAAAAGAATCCAAATTATAGCTACGTCATGCAAGGTTCCACGTTAGGATCTACGGACCAAGAAAGGGATCTGGATGTCGTCGTCGATAATACACTGAAACCTTCTGCTCAGTGTGCTGCTGCGGCTAGGAAAGCGAATAGAATGTTGGGTATTATTAGGAAAGGTATGGAAAACAAGTGTGAGGATGTTATAATGCCATTGTATCCGCACCTTGAGTATTGTGTTCAATTCTGGTCGCTGCAGCTCAAGGAAGATATAGTAGAATTGGAAAAGGTGCAGCGAAGGGTGACTAAAATGATAGCGGGGATGGGACGACTTCCCTATGAAGAAAGACTAAGGAGGCTAGGGCTTTTCAGCTTGGAGAAGAGACGGCTGAGGGGAGACATGATAGAGGTATATAAAATAATGAGTGGAGTGGAACAGGTGGATGTGAAGCGTCTGTTCACGCTTTCTAAAAATACTAGGACTAGGGGGCATGCGATGAAACTACAGTGTAGTAAATTTAAAACAAATCGGAGAAACTTTTTCTTCACCCAACGTATAATTAAACTCTGGAATTCGTTGCCAGAGAACGTGGTGAAGGCAGTTTGCTTGGCAGAGTTTAAAAAGGGGTTAGACGGTTTCCTAAAGGACAAGTCCATAAACCACTACTAAATGGACGGGAAAAATCCACAATTCCAGGAATAACATGTATAGAATGTTTGTACATTTGGGAAGCTTGCCAGGTGTCCTTGGCCGCTGTCGTGGACAGGATGCTGGGCTCGATGGACCCTTGGTCTTTTCCCAGTGTGGCATTACTTATGTACTTATTTAAGACCATCTGATTTCTTTTGACTCTCTGAAAGAACAATATCCCATCCTACCTCATGAGCTGTTTGCTTATTTTCAGTTGAGACACTTTCTCACCTCACAGGAAATTAAGGCTACCATATTGCGTGAGGACTCCTTTATTGAGGACCTTTTTGAAGACTCTAAAACTACTAGGGGTCTTATTACTTATCTATACACTTACCAACATAGGCAGGTGCACCCTAACCTGGCTCACAGGGAGCGGTGGCAGCAGGAATTGGGGGTGATTACTGATGAGGGTGATTGGTCCTTTTTTGAGAATGGTTGGTCCAAGATTTGTGTGTCAGTTCCTTTTCAGGAAAATGTTGTTAAAGTGCTATACCGGTGGTATCTGACTCCGGTTAGGTTGCATCATATGTTTCCTGGGGTTTCACCATTGTGCTGGCGTGGCTGTGGTCAAAAGGGTTCGATGGGACATATCTGGTGGCCCTGTTTTAAAATTCGGGCCTATTGGAAAGCTATACAGTATAGATTGCAAACTTGGTTTCAAAGGCCTATTAAATGGTCTCCTGAATTTTTCATATTTGCAAAAAAACCTCCATGTCTTACTAAATCTCAGGCATTGCTGACAAGGCAAGCTATGGTGGCGGCAAGAGTTGTGATAGCTGCACATTGGAAACTCACAAATGCCCCACCTTTGGTGAGATGGTTAAATAAATTATGGTTCATCTGTGAAATGGAGAGACCGGGCAGTGCGAAGCCGCTCTGACGTGAAGTGGGAGGCAATATGGGAGCCTTTCCTGAAACATTGCTCAAGTTAGGGGGGGGTTGGGAATGCCACTAAAACTTTATTAATTTGGAATAGGGATGGCAGCCACCATCTCCTTCACAAAAGAGAAGGAAGGCTCTCAGGTGGAGACTTCCTCCTTTCCAGTGGAGGGGAGGGATTAGATGGGATGCCAAAGGACTCCTCCTCTGAAAACTACCGTGAATCCTCTTCCGAGTTCCATGAGCCCTCCTCGTTTGTGTCAGCCAAGATCTCCTCATGGGAGGACTAAGACCGAGCCTGCCTCAACGAGATACCATAACCCCAAGAGGAACACAGAGGTGTCGGCTCTGGCCTCGACTCCATGTGCCAACACAGGTGGCAGTCAATGTCGTGACCGCAAGTGGCACCGGCATAGGAGACCTCACTACAGGCTGGTGGCCATGCAGGACTGAAGCAAGAGGCATGGCTTATGCAAGCATCCCAGACGCCGATGCACTCTACAAGAACCCCACCAAAACCTCAGGAAGCAAAACATACAGGTGCTCATCGAGGGACAACATTGGGAAAGGCTGAGGTGCCAGTGTAGAAGCAGGCTGCTGAATCTGCAGAGTTGAAGCAGGTACCTGGTTCTGGCTGTCTGCAGACCCATGTATTGGCACCTCCTGTATGGAGGGGGAGCGGTCCTTCCTGCGCCGACTCTTCTCGGGGACCGGTGAAACCCTTGATGCCAGCATTGATACTCCCTGGTGCCGAAGAGGACAACATCGACTCCTCTCTTTGCCTCGGGATACGGTCCGATGCTGATCGGTGCTAAGGGCCTGCATAGCGACCAGTATCGAGGAAAGTGGAGAACCACTCAATTCACAGTCACTCTCAGTGTGCAAGGGTCTCACAGCCATATGAGCCGACGTACCCGATGCCAATGTCGACCCCAAAGACACCGATGACGACACAGATGTCGAAGTTTTGGACCTGGCTCCAAAAATCTTTTCTCTCTGAGACTCTCTAGGAAGACAACTAATACAGTTTGCAGGGGTATGATCAGATCGCAAACACTGCAGACAGCAAGAACAAATGTGTTTACCAGAGATGGTCCTGTTGCACTAAGTGCAGAGCTTGAAGCCACTGGGAACGTTCAATGACATGAAAGGAAAAACAGCCATGACCAAATCAAACAACTCAATGGTGCTAAAAATAAAAGGGGAGCGCACCAGGAAAAAACAAAAAGGGAAAAACCCGACCAGTGGTCAGGCCTAAATGCGGCCTATGGAGTACGGTAAAATCAAGAAAACTTAAAAAGAGGCAAAAAAAAAATCTAAAAAATATAGGGAAGGAATAAAATAAAGATAAACCTTAAGAGAGGTATAAAAAAACAAAAGGGAAGGCTCAAAAAGATCGAAGGGGGAAAAAAAAAAAAAAAAAGAGACTGCTGGTCCTGCGCTCTCGCAGTGGGCAGGAAGGCACTCATGCATGTGCAATGGAGTGCATCTCATGCTCAAAGACCTATTTTAAACTTGTTACAAGCTCCGGACTGGCAACATGGACCCGCCTTACCCATATGTGAGAATTATGGGTCTGCTTGTCCTCAGAGAATACCATTTATAAATTTTACATCGCTGTATCTCAAAGAAGATATAGTGGAATTAGAAAAGGTTCAAAGAAGCATGACCAAAATGATAAAGGGGATAGAACTCCTCTCATATGAGGAAAGGCTAGAGGGTTTGGAAAAGACACGGTTGAGGAGAGATATGATTGAGGTCTACAAAATCCTAAGTGGTGTAGAACAGGAAGAAGTGAATCGATTTTTTACTCTTTCAAAGGTACAAAGACTAAGGAGACACTCAATACAATTACATGGAAATAATTTTAAAACAAACAGGAGGAACTATTTTTCACTCAACAAATAGTTAAGATATGGAACTCTTTGCCGGAGGATGTAGTAACTGCAGTTAGCGTATCTGGGTTTAAAAAAGGTTTGGACAAGCTCCTGGAGGAAGAGTCCATAGTCTGCTATTGAGACAGACATGGGGAAGTCACTGCTTGTTCTGGGATTGGTAGCATGGAATGTTGCTACTGTCTGGGTTTCTGCCAGTTACTTGTGACCTGGATTGGCTACTGTTGGAAACAGGATACTGGGTTAGATGTACCACTGGTCTGACCCAGTATGGAAATTCTTATGTTCTTATGAGCAGCAAAATATAAGTAATCTAAAGATCTCATTTTTACACAATAATATTTAGCATGAAAAGAGCCACTTTAAAAATAGAGGAAGAGATAATGATATGCTCTAGACATGTCTTAACAACTGAACAAATTCTAATATTGACACACTTTATCAAGTGTTTTAATCATGCATTCAGAGGTACTGTTAATTAATTGTGTTTACAGGTGAGTACACAGACAAGAACAATGTATCCACCAGTAAAAGTTCTCATTTTATAACATCATCCACTCTGAAGAATAAAACAGAAATGACATACGATGGGCACAGATACTGCTTCTTTTTCCCTTTTCCTTTCTTTGATGATTTTGGCTTGCAATGGCCTTCCTCAATCCACAAGGAGAAAAGAAGAAATAAAACAGCAGCCAAAAGGAACTTCATTTTGGTACTTAAATCTCAGCTGAACAGAGAACCTATAACAGACAGGAGCATATGTAGAATGTTAGACAATGTACTTAAGCAAGAGCAAAAAAAAAGGTTAATGTGCTGAATCTGTAAGTGTAAGCCCGACAGATTGCACATGGGAACAATATCTTCAACAAGGTCAAAAAAGTCTCAGAAAATTAATTCTTACTGACCTTTTCTCAGACTACCTTTAAAATATATACCTTGATGCAGGGGCGTATCTGGACTCCGGCGGTAGGGGGGGCCAGAGCCAGAGGGAGGGGGCACATTTTAGCCCCCCCCCAGCCGCCGAGCCCCCACCGCCACCAATGACTCTCTCCACCCCCCTCCCGCCGCCAACCCTCCCCCGCTGCCGTTCTTACTTTTGCTGGCGGGGGACCCCAACCCCCGCCAGCCGAGGTCTGCTTCCACCTGCCGCTGCCGTAAAAACTTCTTCTTCAGCCGGCGGGGGACCCCAAACCCCCGCCAGCCGCCCCGCGGTGTTTAAAATTCATCTTCGGCCTCCGTGGCCGTGCTGCTGTGATAGGCGCTGTTGAAATCCACTTCGGAGTCTGACGTCAGACTCCGAAGTGGATTTCAACAGCGCCTATCACAGCAGCACGGCCACGGAGGCCGAAGATGAATTTTAAACACCGCGGGGCGGCTGGCGGGGGTTTGGGGTCCCCCGCCGGCTGAAGAAGAAGTTTTTACGGCAGCGGCAGGTGGAAGCAGACCTCGGCTGGCGGGGGTTGGGGTCCCCCGCCAGCAAAAGTAAGCAACGGCAGTGGGGGAGGGTTGATGGCGGTAGGGGGGTCCAGGGCAAAATCTGCGGGGGCCCAGGCCCCTGAGGCCCCACGCAGATACGCCCCTGCCTTGATGTACAACTAAATACTATAATATAAATAGATTTTACAACATGTACATTTGTTCTGTTATGGCTGAACAATTCTCATTAATCTTCATGTGGAACTAAGCACTACAGCATTAGCATCTCATCTGAGAGCCTTCAAGACCTTATACAAACAGGAAAGAAATTCTCTCATCACAGTTATAAAATGTTCTGGAGAAAAATATAAGCATCTTTAGCTTCTTACCAAAACAGCAGTTGCTCACTGAAGAATCACTGAACACTCCTTTCTTCCACCCCTACAATCTTCCAGCCCTCACTCTGAACCTTGCCCCTTCTTCACCCCAGCCTGCTGACCCATCTGTAACATCCACCCTTCTTGCCTCTCAAGCCCTGGTCTCCTCTACTGTCTACCAGCCTCTCTCAGGCCAGCTGTTGTTATAGTGCTTCACCACAGAGAGGCGCATATATATCATCAACACTGGCAGAGCTACTCCCTATCCACTCGCTAACTCATAAGAGATGGTGATCTCCAAGTCCACCTGGTTATTAAGTGATAATGGCCTTCACATCCTCTTGCAGAACTGAACTGAACTTTGTATAGACTTAAGAACACTTTGAACAATGTTTTAAAAATCTACTAGTTTCATGCAATATCCCCTTTTCCCAGTACTATTTGAATGGTAGGGATGTGCATTGGAAAATATTTTTGGTTTTGTTCATTTTCAGATATGGAATGAATTGTTACATTTATTCCCACTGATGTCAATGAGGACAAGCAATGAGGACCGAGATGTGCATGGGGTAGCTCTCATATGTATTTTTTGCCCTACTTTCTCTCTTCTTTGGGAGTTATTTTTTTAAGTTCACAAACAGATATGTGCCATTTTCAATGTCCTACACTATATGCAAATATACGTTTCTATGTATTTTACTCTTCCTTATGTCCTTGATATTATCTGAGATTCTCACCATAGTGCAGTCACAAGAAATACTAATTTACTTTGTTTGTATATCACACTGAATTTACAACAAGGTAGTCAGATGTCTTTAGTATTTCCTCAAATTGTGGTTTTCCCATCTTATGATCCAATATTAACACCTCTTGTGTATCAGTATGCAATTTTCATCTCTCCTCCCTATATCATATGTGTTGTTAGCACCTTGGTGCACGTGCACTAACATTATGTTTTGGATACAGTTTTCATCCTATTGTTCTGTCATTATAGAGGTTTTCTGCCATACTTTGTGTGCCTTAGACAACCCTGTGCATGTTATACATGCACATCTCGCTATGTATTACTCTTTTTTCTCTCTTTTGATATTCATATTGTGTTCATGCATTTGTTTACAACTTGACCACATCTCCTGTTCCATGCCACACTCCAGCACAGTGTTTATATATTGTTCACATGTACATACACTCCTATTTGATATCTATATTCACATTTATGCTCACACACGTGTATCATCATTATTTTATATATTTTTATGATGTTATACCTTTGATTTTAATTTGTATTTTTGTTCTTATTGACTTTTGTACTGTGGACTCCTGATGCAGACACTCTAACCAAAACACAGCCCGTGTCGAGTTGCTGTCATTAATTAAAGGTTGGCTGACAGTGACAGCATGTGACGTCATGAGCACTATTTATGGCCGCCATGATATGTGGCTCATTTTGCTTTGTGGAATACAGTGGTATGTTATAAACATGCACTTGCTTTTTTTACTGCTATTATTTCACAGAGAGGTACTGAATAATAAAGGAAGAGCTTAATTCATACAGAATTTCTGTCCAGAGTCAGCCTAAATGTGCTAGTTCAGCACACTATTAGACACCAAGTTCATACAAAGTTAATTATGTTCAGTGGAAAATAAATCTGTTTGCTGCTGCTATGTGAATCAGTGTTTCATTATTGCTAGCAAGTATTACATATTATAGGCATTTGCTTTAAACTTTGATTGTTTTAAGTCATTTATTCAGACCTTATATGCACATGGTATTGTTTTTTAAATCCAAAGGCAAATCTTAAGGGTGGTTGAACAATTAGGAATAAAGTGTGTTACTAATGACTTTACTTGTTTTGGTCTGCTTTGGGTCCTACTGATATATACACATCAGCTGTCTAAAATTTTGGACGATGGAAATGAGGAAATAAAAATTAAGGGTCCTGTTTACTAAGGTGTGCTAGCATTTTTACTTGTGCTAAAAATTAGCATGCACTAATGCTAGAGACACCCATAGAAATATATGGGTGTCTCTAGCATTATTGCTAGCGTGCCTACAGCACAGCTTGGTAAACAGGGCCCTAAGTTTTGGATGTATTCTGTAGAAGTTGTTTATTTTTATAATGTGTGTATGGATGCCGGCGTGCATGTGATAATATTTGAATAACTATCTATACTTACGGCTATGATTTCTGAACATGAGGTATCATTAAAATGACAGACTTTTAAACGCCCAGTTCGGTATATATTCTAATCACAACTTTGTTAAATGTTTCAGACATATCCATCTACTTGCTCCTTTGAAATTACAGAATTCTATTATTCTGTCTCATTGTGCTTTCAAATGTAAGCCACATTGAACCCAAGTTTGCTTGGAATAATGGGGGATATAAAAGTCAAAAAACAAAATCCTTTATCCTCCAACTTTAAATGCACTGCCTATCCAGATGGATGGTTATGGCACAAAGAAAGCAAGTTTGGTCCAGTGAAGACTAACTCAAAATAACCTGTTCCTTAGCTGGGTTCTACTATTACCATATTAAAAATGTGACCATACCATGCCCTTGTGGTTATGTTCCACTAAGAAGTTAAAACGATTAACTGGCTTTATTGAAAGGATTACATAACCTTTGAAAGCATGACTAGGGATACAAACATTCACTTATCACAATTCCCCATATATAGCCACAAAACAACATTTTAGGGTGGATAGTGTTCACAAGCAGCTCCTTTAATTATCAACCAGATAGAAGAGATAAGAGTTTTCAGTTTTGGCGCAGTATAAGTCATTACAAGAACAAAATATAAGAAAACCAATGGCCTGCATTAGGGGCTTATAGCCCATTTAGTTATGTTAAACAAATGAGATATCTGCATGAAACAAAATATTTATTTTTATTTTGACTTACAAAGAGGGGCATTTTCGATATTACGTCTAAGTCCAACTTTGAACATTTTGCAAAAAAATGTCCAAAATCTGAATAGCAAAGAAGGTCATTTTCAAAAAAGTAAAATATCTATTTTTGTAAACAAAAGACAGACTTTGTAATTTGGATGTTTTATTTTTTGGTCCATTGTTGGGGAAAAAAAAGTCCAAGTGCAAAACGCACAAAATCAAGCCATTGGGATGTAGGAAGAGCCAGCATTTTTAGTACACTGGTCCCCCTCACATCTCAGGAAAGCAATACGGCACCCCTTGGGGGCATTGCAGTGGACTTCATAAAATGCTCCCAGGTACACATCTGACCACTGATCCCTTACCTTGTCTGCTGAACCCCCACAAAACCCACTACCCCCAACTGTACAATACTACCATAGCCCTTACAGGTGAAGGGGGCACCTATATGTGGGTACAGTGAGTTTCTGGTGAGTTTTGGAGGGCTCACAGTTTCCTCCACAAGTATAACAGGCAGGGGGAGGTAGAAGCCTGGGTCCACCTGTCTGCAGTGCACTGCACCCACCACTAGACTACTCCAGGAACCTGCAAGCTGTTCTAATGGACCTGAGTATAACATCTGAGGCTGGCAAGTAATGTTTTTCATCACATTTTTGGGGGGGTGGAAGGGAGGTCAGTGACCACTGGGGGAATAAGGGGAGGTCATCCCTGATTCCCTCCAGTAGTCATCTGGTTATTTAGAGCACCTTTTTGTGACTTAATCATTATAAAAACCAGTCTAGCTCAAAATGTCTTAGTTTTAGTCCTAGATGTTTTTGTTTTCTTCCATTATGGCTGAACGGCTAAGTCTCAGGAACATCCAAGTCCCGCCCTGAACACAACCCTGACATGCCCCCTTGAAATTTGGATGCACTTCTGACAGACTTCAAAGAACAACGTCTAAAAATTGGTTTTGAAAATACTGATTTGGACGTTTTTGTGAGAAAAACATCCAAATACTGCTTTATGCCACTTTTTAGACATTTTTCTATTTTGAAAATGAGCCCAAAACCCACTTGTCTCTGAAACATGCTCAAAACAGAATAATCCATTTGTGTATCTAAAATGTAAACTTCTACAAAACAGATGAGGTAAAGATGTAATTCCATGTTCCCCAATGAAAGGAGTGTTTAATATTTCTTCCATTTAATTACAATGAGGCATATTTTCAAAGCACTTAGCCTTCCAAAGTTCCATAGGTTTCTATGGAACTTTGGAAGGCTAAGTGCTTTGAAAATATGCCTCAATGTATTCCATCTTTATAACACCAGGCTTCTCAAGGTAGATTATAACAGTTAAGATGAACCTAATAGCCTCACTTAAATTTGGCCATGCATTACTGTATTGTATAGAACAGTGCAGAAAAATGAGCACAAAATACAGACTTTATTACTGCTGTTTCTACCAGCTACAACAATTTTTAAGCTATTTTACTGACAGATAGATAAATAGAGGAAGCTTTCAAATAAATAAGCAAAAACAAAAATCTTGTATCCTCCACCTTTTAAGGCAGTATCTATCCAACTGGAAAAACGACTTTTTACAGATGGACCATGCATAGGCATTCCATTATTTCTAATAATCTTTTGGCTATTGTTTTCAATAGTGTTTGCTATTGTTTTGAGTGAACTAAAACTGTGGCTTCAGCCCACATAATGGGCTAGATAGGCTGATGCCATCTCCTATCTCAATCTAATCTCCTTGGCTCAACTGCACAACATAACCATGACTAATTATATAGAGAACCTGCTGATCCTTAGTTATGTGGACTTCCTCCAGGTAGAACTATTACTATCTATCATTTCTATAGTGCTATTAAATGTACACAGCACCATATATAAACAAAACCGGCTGAAGACAACCAAAAACAATGGAAGCAAACTGTTAAAAGTGGCTATTCTGAAAATATTTGCAAAAAAATGTACTTAAAATCATCAAAATTCTGGTTAATGATGTTTTCTATATATATTTCCCATGGTCTTGCAGGCCACATAAAATTCAATAGACTGCCCCTTGGGTACTCCGTTCTGTGGCTAAATCTCTCGTGTGTTCCCTTCTCCTCTACTGCTAATTCCAGACTCCATTCCTTTTATCACGCTGCACCTCACGCCTGGAATAGACTGTACGTCTATCCCCATCTTTGGCCGTTTTCAAATCCAGGCTAAAAGCCCACCTCTTTACCGCTGCTTTTGACTCCTAACCACTACTCACTTGCTCTATACCCTTTTATTCCCTTGCCTCTTAGTTGTTCTGTTTGCTTGTCCTATTTAGATTGTAAGCTCTTTGAGCAGGGGCTGTCTTTTCATGTTTGGTGTACAGCGCTGCATATGCCTTGTAGCGCTATAGAAGTGACAAGTAATAGTAGTAGGTTACTCACCCCTGTTATAGACTAACCAGCTTATGGAGGCATGAGCTTTCAAGGACAAGTGTTCACTCAGTCACAGGTCCTCAAATGCTCATCTCTCCATAAACTGATTGATTGTGCTACCATTAATTTTTATTTTTTTTAAACATTTATATCCCACTCTATCCAATGTACTAGTGGGGGTTTACAGTAAAAACATACAAAATATAATATTCAGACAATATAAAATCCACAGAATAAAGTTAGGGCCCTGTTTACTAACGTGCGTTAGTGTTAACGCGTCTACAATTAGCGCGCACGCTGTGTAGGCGCCTATAAGGATATTGTATGCACGTACACTGTTAATGCACGTACATGGTTAACACGCGTTAAAAACACTAACGTGCCTGTAACATGGCTTAGTAAACAGGGTCCTTGGTATTCAAACTATACTCTTCATACATAATGCCATCTGTTAATATTATCTTTAAAAAGCCCCCCCTAAACATGTTATCAGGGGTGTACCACTGGGATCAGTTCTTGGGCTGGCTCTTTTTAACATCTTTGTGAGTGATATTGCAGAAGGACTGTCTGGTAAAGGTTTATCTCTATGCGGATGACACCAAACTCTGTAATAGGGTGTGGATTGCATGAGGAAGGATCTAACGAAGCCTGAAGAATGGTCCAAAAACTGGCAACTAAGATTTAATGCTAAGAAATTCAAGGTCATGCACTTGGGTTACAAAATCCAAGGGAACGGTACAATATAGGGGAAGAAGTGCTTCTGTGTATGAAAGAAGAGTGAGAATTGGGGGTGACTGTGTCTGATGATCTTAAGGTGGCCAAACAGGTAGACAAGGTGACAGTCAAAGCCAGAAGAATGCTCTAATGCACAAGGAGAGTGATGGTCATAAGTATGGCACTACTTATGTACTTATGTACTTATGACCAGCAGAAAAAAAAAAAAGAGGTGATAGTGCCCTTGTATAAGTCTCTGGTGAGGCCCCATTTAGAGTAATATGTACAATTCTGGAGACCGCACCTACAAAAAGATATAAACAGGATGGAGTCAGTCTAGAGGGTGGCTACAAAACTGGTCAGCGATCTCCATCATAAAACATATAGGGCCAAGCTTATGAACCTCAACATGTATACACTGAAAGAGAGGCGGGAGAGAGGGGGATTTGATAGAGACATTTAAGTTCCTCAGTTTCATTAACGTATAGGAGGTGAACCTTTTTCAAATGAAGGAAAACTCTGGAATCAGAAAGCATAGGATAAAGTTAAGAGGAAACAGGCTTAAGAGGAATCTAATAAAATACTCTTTCACAGAAAGGCTTGTGGATGCATGGAATGGCCTCCCGGTGGAGGTCACAGAGGAAGGGCTGTTTCAGAATTTAAAAAAGCGTGGGACAGGCACCAGGGATCTCTTAGGAAAAGGAGGAGTTAGTGGTCACTGAGGATGGGCAGACTGGATGGGCCATTTGGCCCTTATCTGCAGTCATGTTTCTATATACTATGTTGTAACTTCTTTTGGAACAAAAAAAAAAAAAAAAAAAGTTACCAGTACTCTGCAGTTCCATACATGTG
Source organism: Microcaecilia unicolor (assembly GCF_901765095.1). Classification (NCBI taxonomy): domain Eukaryota; kingdom Metazoa; phylum Chordata; class Amphibia; order Gymnophiona; family Siphonopidae; genus Microcaecilia; species Microcaecilia unicolor. The sequence goes on from NC_044032.1 coordinate 606,880,150, forward strand.
AGTTCCACAAGCTTCATACTACCACTTAAAACATGCTCAATCTATATTCTTCCAGCCTAACACGGCAAAAAGATGGAATGCCCGACAATAATTAAAGGATCACAGCATGTGTGATGGACAAAGAATACGTAAAGTCTCTTGAACGTCATTACTGACAGCCTTGTAAATACATCTCAATATTTTGCGTTGTAGAAAGTATAAATAAATATTTCACAGGCAGGCAATGTAATCATATAGACTCAGTATATCATCATCAATCTGGTAAATCCACATAAATAATCAGGCTGTAGCATTCTGAACTACCTGCAAAGATTGTATAACACAAGCTGGTAAAAAAAAAAAAAAAGTACAATGAATCACAATAGTCAAGAAGAGATGCAAACATTGAATCACTGATATAAAAATCTTCACTGCCATTACTTCCTTAGAGGCATATTTTCAAAGCACTTAGCCTTCCAAAGTTCCATAGGTTTCTATGGAACTTTGGAAGGCTAAGTGCTTTGAAAATATGCCTCTTAGTCTCCTAAGAACTTTCAATTAATGAACTTATAGTACACCGGCCCCATAGGCAATACAGAAGAAAATCAAGCAAGTGCATTTAGTTACACGTCTATTCTTCCCACTGTTAACAAGCGTGGGAATATTTGTTGTCGTGCACAGAAGCCTCTTCCTCGCCATGAAAAAGCGCATCACATTCCATCAGAGCAGCGCGAGACACAGAGGTGGTCCCGCGCGCGCACCCTAACCGCGCAGGGGCCCTTTTCCTCTCAGCTGTGTTGCTGAGCAGAAGAAACCCGGTCAGAGAGAAAAGTGAAGGATTGGAGCTGCCAGTCAACGGTCACCCTAATTCTACAGACACCTTGGCATCCTTCTCTCACTAGAGCTCTGCTCATAACTAGCACAGGCAACTCTGACTCTCCTCCAGCTACTTCATCCCTAGCCAGTTGCTACTATGGGAGAGGAGAAATCGGGACAGGTAAGCAGCACCACCTCTCACAATAAAACTGCCTGTCATGCTCATCATTACTTTTAATCTTACCACGGCTACCACCTCCTCAACGATGACAGCGACGACGACAGGTGCGCGAGGCAAGCACAACCAACTGCGGTTGTTATTGTAAATGGCTACGCCGCAATCTCTCCCTTGGCTGCGCTGCGCCGCCGCGCCGGACGAACCAAACGTGCAGCCGCAATCACACGTAATACGTCTCTTCTACGCTAAAGATCAAAGACTCCGGCAGCTGGCCGACGACGCAAAGTCGAGGGTACAGCGGCTCGTGCGGTCGAACAGGCAGTGCACGTGAGAAGAAGAAACGATTGTCAAAAGGATGCTGTTTGCTTGGGATGAGGTTCAGCGGATAACGTTCGTGTAAGAACGTAAAATAATCAGATGAACCAAAAGTCCAGTTCACTCACAGTACCGGATCCCAAGGAGTAAATCTAGCCCTTATTTTTCGCCCTCAGATTTTTTTTATGTGACTAATAAAGTTTGTCTATGTATTTATTTTCAAAATATATAACTTGTATCTGCTATTCTGCGTGGTGTACAGTGTGCTGAATATTGGCAGATAGCTGATTAGCAGTCATTTAATCGGCCAGGTGCCGATCCTGACTCGATAGATGCCTCCGACTATGGGGGGGGGGGGGGGGGGGAGGTAGAGAATCTTCAGTCTCTTCCAGAGCCAGCACCCATCTATTCAATATTTATTTTTATTTATTTATTTAGATTTTGCTCACAACTGTTTCAGTAGTAGATCAAACTGAGTTACTTGCAGGTACACTAAGTATTTTCCTGGCCCAGGAAGACTCATAATCTCCATCAAAAGCTGCAGCTCTTTATGATAAATTTGGGATAACATAACAAACACCCATACCCAAAAAGTCCCAAGGGCCAAGCAATGCCACCACATGTGCAAATATGTTTCCCGTTCCCCACACCCCCGCCAACAAAGATCAGACTCAAGTTATACATTTTTGCAAGAAAACTGGGGTGTAGTACCATTGAAATAGGACCTTGTACCCATTCTCCACAAAGTAGATACATCCAAACCCTGAGTACGCTGCAATACTTCCTCCTATACTATTCCGGTATACTTAAAACCCTCCCCAAATCAACTTCTCAAACCTCCATATATCAAACTTTCTGTTGCTCCCTAATATTCAAGCACTGATATATTTGTGAAATAGCATCCTTTTTTCCACCATAGGGCCCAGGAATATTTCATAAGCAGTCATCCCTTGCTATAAATCCTTAACCATGCATGGGTGGCAAAGGTAATGCCACACCTGCAAATACAGATCCTTGGGTGTCAAGCCATACCTATGGCTCATATGGGAATGGGACTTGATATACTGCCTTTCTGTGGTTTTTGCAACTACATTCAAAGCGGTTTACATAGTACATACAAGTTCTTATTTGTACCTGGGACAATGGAGGGTTAAGTGACTTGCCCAGAGTCACAAGGAGCAGCAGTGGGAATGAAACCCAGTTCCCCAGGATCAAAGTCCACTGCACTAACCACTAGGTAACTCCTCCACTCTCATCTCAAAATTCCCCCCCCCCCCGCCCCACACACTTGTGTGTTATTCCAAAATTGACCCACACATACAAACCCTCTCTCCTCCCACCTGTGAAATATTTTGTGGTCCCTCCTAGGGCAGAATTCCATGTTCCCTTTAAGCATAGTGTACCAGGAATAATGCTTGCCCCCCCCCACCCCCCATAGCTTATCCTGCATCCCCTGCCAAATTCGTAAAGTCAACTTCCATTGTGGACTCCCCCTCCCAATCCCAACCGACTCCCTCTGGGCTGCAAGGGAAAATGCATTAATGCAGAATCTGCAACCCCCTCTTGTGCCAGCTTCACCCACTGCTTCACGTCCTGAGCTTGTCATACTAAAATAGTCCGCAACTGTGCTGCTCGATAATATTTCTGAATATTCGAGACCACCAAGCCCCCATCCCTGCGTCCCAACCGTAGCACCCTCCGTGCAACACACGGCTGCACAATTCATCCATATAAATCAAGAGAATAACTGTTGCAATCTCTGCAGATCACAAATGGGCAGTGTGGAGAAAAAAAAATACAACAAGCGAGGGAGCACCATCATCTTCACTTCTGCAACAAGGACCTATAATTTAAATCATAAAGATTTGCCTTCTCTTTCCCACAGGTAACAAATAAAGGTGGTAATCCATTGGAAAGGGCAACCTGTGCCTGAGGAAGAGCGATATTTAATATCTCCGATTTCCCCATATTCATTCAGAAACCAGACACTCTCCCATAGGCCTCCAATTCTGGCATAACCCTTGCCAAAGAAACACTGAGGTTGGTTAATGTAAACAAGATATCATCCACGAGTAGACCGATCTTATGAGCCTTATCATGGATTCGGACCCCCTGAATCTAATCATGAGTGCAAACCTGCTGTTCTACAGGTTCTATTGCCAATATATTAGACAGGGGCTACAGGGGGCTCCCCTGTCTAATACCCCGATAAAGCTGAAAGGGATCCGAATATCTCCCATTTACCTTCACACAGGCTAGCGGATAGGAATAGATTAACCTAACCCATCTCTGAAACCAGGGAGCCCAATCCCATTCATCCCAACATATGAAATAAAAAGGACCAGGACACCCTATCAAATGCCTTCTCGGCTTCTATAAAACAAGCACATTGCTGGGTGGTCTTTGTCCTATCCATAATATTCAAAACTCTACAAATATTATTAGCTGTTTGACAGCCCTTCACAATCCCCGACTGATCGGGATGAACTATCCCCGGCACATACTCCATACCTCAGTCTGCCAGAACCCTTGTTAGAATTTTGGTATTAACACCCAAAAGTGAAATGGGTCTGTACAAACCACAGTTTGCTGGGTCCTTACCCTCCATGTGCATCTGTGTCACCCCAGCCAGATGCATAAAATAGGGAAGCTTGGACCCATCACCCAGAGAATTAAACAATTGTAATAAGGGGTGCAGTAACAGATGTTGATACTGCTTATAAAAGGACACCGAAGAGTCCAAATCAGGGTGTTTTCCTGGCTTCATGGACTGGAGAGCATGCTTCACCGCCACCACTGAAATAGGGCCCCAGCTGTACACATGCTAAGTAAGTGTCCATGTTCTCCCCAGCAGCTTCAGATTCCGTTGTATACGAATTCTTGAAAAACTCAACAAAGTTACTCTAATCAAATTGTCCTCCAAGATCTCCTTACCCCCTCCCCCTTAAGATTAAGCATATTATTCCTGGTACGTTGTAAGCGCAGTCTATGAGCCAGTAGCGTGCTTACTTTATTATTAAATTCAAAATACTGCTGCCTCACAATTTGCAATTTATTGTTATTACTAGTAAAAAAGGCCCGTTTCGTACAGAAATGAAACGGGCGCTAGCAAAGTTTTCCTCAGAGTGTGTATGTTTGAGAGAGTGAGTGTGTGAGAGAGAGTGAATGTGCGCGCGTGTGTGTGTGTGTGTGACAGAGGGAGAGTGAGACTGGGTGCGAGTGTGTGTGTGATAAAGAGAGTATGTGCCAGGGTCTCCCCCCCCCCCCGGTCTGTCTCCCAGTTGCAGTTGCAGGGGGGATTCCCCCCTCCCTCCCAGTTCCAGGGGGGTTCCCCCGTCCCTTTCTCCCAGTTGCAGGGTCCCCCCTCCCAGCTGCAGGGTCTGTCTGTGTCCTCCCCTCTCCTTTTGTCCTCAATTTAAAAACGACAATGTGAAGCAACAGCTCCTAGGTTTGCTTGTTTGTGAGTGTATAGCAATGATGGCTGCGTTGGGGAGTTGAAACAGAGATTAACCAATGGGCTTCCTTGCTTACTGTACACTTGCTTGGGTCACTTCCACTCCTGTGTATTAAACGTCCTGAAGCATGTCATAGGTTTGCTTCTTTTGTTTTCAGTGAATGGGATGACGGCTGCGCTGGAGTCGTAGCTAGTGGTGTTTCCTCCTCCTCCCCCCCCCCCCCCGCCCGCCCGCTTCCGAGTCGCCAGTGGTCCTCGACCCCAAGCCCTCACCCGCCTCCTCCACATTGGACACTCGCCGCAGCCATTTGCTCGCCGTGTTGCCGCCCTCCCTCTTCGTCCTGTGCGAGAGTGTGAACCTGGCCTCTCTCCTGCTTTCGGCTACTGATTGGCTCCTTGAATGTGCTCCGCCCTGAACGTCATTACGTTTGATGCGAGGGCGGGGCCCACATCTGCTGCTACAGAGCTTCGAACAAACGAACTGGCTTCATTGACGTCAGTGGTCAATGGAACGTTGAGAGTGCTTTTTATGTCCAGATGGGGCGTGGCCTAGGGCGCAGATGGGCGTGGCTGAGTGCGGGAGTCCGAATAGCCTAGGTCAGGAGCCACAGTTGGAGAGAGGTGAGCTTCAGAACGTCTGAGGGGGATTCAGAATGTCTGAGGGGGATTTTATTTATATAGATTATTATTAATTACATTTGTAGCCCGCGCTTTCCCCACACATAGCAGGTTCAAAGTGGCTTACGTAGTAAATAGAATTGTAAGCATTTATAGGATGAATAACTCTTCTGGGCAAAGCTACCCAATGAGTAATTCCCAGGTTCCGTTTACAGGAGTCTGGCTAAACCAACTTCCTAGCTCTGTCCAGGGGTTATATATTATAAAGGAACCTGGCTGTTCTGGGCCTACACCAGAACTTTTCTTCTGTTAGAACTGGAATAAAAGTAAAGTCACTGCTTTGAAATATATTAATTTATTATATAGGTAAGAAAATAGAATAATACACCCTACACTACAGCTCAGCTGTACAATTGTAGCTCCCTTATGCTGATAAGCAACTGTAGAATGTATTGTCTAACTAAAACACTGATATCACTGGTTACTAGGTTATTACACAATCCTGATTAGTAATACTGACTAGGTCATGAAGTAATACAGTTAGCAGCACATCTTCCTGATCACAAAGTTCTGACTAACCCGCCTTTGCTGAGGTAAGAACCCGCTAGCTAATTCCCGACTATAGGAAATAAATCTCTGTAATCCTCACCGAGCCGACTCTAGGTGGTCTCTCAGATGAAGTGGACACAGGATTTTCCCTTTAGACTCCTGCTGTTTTCCACAGCGAGTCCCCGTCTTAAGAAACAACACAGGCTCTCTGCAGCATGCAGGATTACAGTCTCTCTGGCCGGTAGAGCTGAACCAACAGGTACTTTCTTCAGATGGTCAGTTCACAAGGTTGTGGACTACTTCAGGTCTCGCTGGTCTTCTTTTCAGCTACCCTTCTTCCAGTAGAACCAGACAAATTCTTCTTTTCTTTCTTCTTCTGTCTGTCCTCTTTGTACTTCTCTTTCTGGTTTTCGCTCTCTGGCCCCTGATTCCCAGGTGACCAGACAGCAACCAATCAGGATCTTGTCCAGCTCCTTCCCTGAGCAAGAAAAACCTTTTTTTGATCTTCCAGATGTTACATTGTGGTATGCATTCCTGTCTCTCATCAGACTCGCTGGCACCATGGCCTTACCCCCTGTAGCTCATCAGGGAGGTGCAAGGGTCAGGTAGCCCACTGCATATCCTTGAGTTTTTTTTCAGACCTGCCAGTTATTTACCACAAGCAGAGCTCTGCCACAAACAGAAAGTTGAATCTGCTTGGTCACTGAAGTGCAGGGTCTTAGTTCACAGACTCCATCTTGACATAGTTGTATACACAGGCTAAGAGCAGCAGAGTGAGGCTCACAGGGAAATAGCCCTACAGAATACTTCAACTGCTCCTTTCCTAGCGCTCTCAATTGCCCCCTGACTCCTTCCAGGTGTTGATATGAGCCACAGTCCTTCAGTCTAGCCTTGTGTTGGACTTCGTAAAGTATGAAGGAAGCGTCACAACTCCTTTTACTGAGAATGCCTCAGGTGTTTCTTCTGGGCTGCTATAGCAATCAAATACCCTCACATGATGGCCTTTAGACCCTCCCACAGAGCCTCAGGCATTATCTCCTCAACATCATTGAAGGCCAAGTATTCAGCTAAGAGTCGCTTCACTTTTTTGGAAGTTCGCAGATCATCCAAAAGGCTATTATTCAAACGCCAGTAGAGTGTATTGCTCTACCCAGATACATTCGATCAACTAGTGAATATCTTCCCTTTAGGAAACTATTGAAAACCCATCTATTCAAACAGATTTACCCGAACAACTTGACCTACCATAAGCAAACATAAGCAACCCATCCATTTACCGGTTCATCTAATCATTAACAACAATGACTCAGAAATTACCTCCTACCAATCTTTTACCCTCCATGGTCTTCCCCTACCTCTTCTTCATCGCTCCACTTCCTTACCTATCCCTATCCTTTCACTCATATCTCTTTTATCCCATTTACCCCTTGTTCATTTGTCCTACCACATACCTCCTTTGTTGATTCTGATACTACAGATTGTATTCTCTTGTTACTATGTAAGCCGCATTGAGCCTGCGATGAGCGGGAAAGCACGGGATACAAATTTAATAAATAAATAAATAAATACCACTGTCCTCCCACACCTACACCCAAATAGGGGCATGATCAACTATAGAGGAGATCACTTGGTTCGAATGTTGATAGGAAGCAAAAAGAGCCCTATCCATTTTATTTTATTTATTTGTTACATTTGTATCCCACATTTTCCTACCTATTTGTAGGCTCAGTGTGGCTTACATAGTTCTGGAGAGGTGTTTGCAGACTCTGGTGAGAACAAATATAGTGATGTAGTGATAAGATAAAGTTCATGTGGCACAGCCACATTAGAGAATCGTCTAAGAGAATAGTTGGGTTTTGTCCATTACGTACTTTAGTTATGTTGTGTTGCAGGGATCAAGCATTTAAGTTGGATCGATGGGGTATGCCTTTTTGAACAAGTTAGGTTTTAGTGATTTCCGGAAGTTTAGGTGGGTCGTATGTCGTTTTTAAGGCTTTTGGTATTGCGTTCCACAGTTGTGTGCTTAAGTAGGAAAAGCTGGATGCGTAAGTTGATTTGTATTTAAGTCCTTTGCAGCTTGGGTAATGTAGGTTTAGATAAGTTCGTGTTGATTCTGATGTGTTTCTAGTTGGTAAGTAGATCAGGCCTGTCATGTATCCCGGGGCTTCACCGTAGATAATTTTGTGAACCAGGGTGCAGATTTTGAAGGCAATGCGTTCTTTGATTGGAAGCCAATATAGTTTTTCACGAAGGGGTTTTGCGCTTTCAAATCGCGTTTTTCCAAATATTAGCCTAGCTGCCGTGTTTTGAGCAGTCTGGAGTTTCTTTAAGGTTTCTTCTTTGCATCCTGCATAAATTCCGTTGCAGTAGTCTACGTGGCTTAGTACCATTGATTGTATTAGGCTGCGAAATGTTTCCCTCGAGAAGAATTGTTTCAAGCGTTTGAGTTTCCACATTGAGTGGAACATAAAAATATAATCAAACCTAGAATAAGTATGATGCACGGGTGAGTAAATGGTGTAATTACGTGACATAAGATTGGATTCTCTCCAACTATCCACAACATTGAGCTTCTTATGGAATCTATGGAAGCCTTCCTGTCTGTTTTACTATATGCTCCCCCCCACCCGTATTATCCAATCTAGGGATCAACATTAATCTGAAGTCTCCCCCCACTAGCAAGTCCCCTTTCCCCTCCTGACAATGCAGGATTTCCTTTAAATAATGATCCAAAAAAGCACCCTGACCTACATTAGAGGCATACAGATTAACCACGATGATCACCCTTCCATTAATACTAGCAACAACTGAAAGGAATCATCCCTCATCATCCCTTAGCAACCCACAGTCCCTTAGCAAACAAAATTCCCCACCCCTCCCATTTTTTGTACTTGCTTATTCGAAGCCCACAGAGTAAGTAGGTAATTCTGATTTTGTACCAATTTCTCAGACAACTTTCAGAGGTGAGTTTCTTGTACTAAACAAACATCACCCCTCAGATGCCGGAGTTCCTTAAACATCAGACTCTGCTTGTAGGGCAGGTTAAGCCCCTTAACATTATGGAATATAACTCGGTAAAGCTTATTCTCAATTGGGACCAGATACCTCTCTCCAATGCTATAGCTCCTACTAAGTGACTCCCATCTTATCCACTGTGGGGCATAGATAGTTATACTCTTTTTGGGGTGTAATTGGGAACGTGACCGCCACATTTTGTATTAGACAGTGTAGCATCTGGAAAGTGTTCCCTTTATCTGTAGATTCAATTTCATAATGCCCAAATATTAACAGATGTAACTCCAAACCCAAAGGTATTATAAAAAATAGACTGCTTATTTCTTTAAAATAGCAGCAAGAACAGTGAAAGAGATGCAAGAATAATGACACATATGGTCTTATAATAGAAACAGCTCAGAGTAAATGCATATAAATCCCTCAGCTAGGCTTCCAATACAGCAGCACTATACAGCAATTACATGGAAACCAAACAACCTGAATGTTGATGAAGCCAGGCGTCCAGCAGGTGGCAGAGTGTTCCTCATACAGGTCAGTCAGACGGCAGAGCAGGGCTGCAATTCACATGGAATGCAAACAGCCATTTGCCTCAGATATGAGCCTTTTTTATGGAGAAAGCACAAGCTGCAGCTGGATCGATGATGTGATTCCTGGCCTTGTTGTCAATGCACAACAAACAGTGTTTGTCTCAGATGTTGTGGTTTGGGGAGCCACAATATCATCCCACTGGCACCACGTTGAAGGGGCACTGTAACCATGAGCTCATTATTCAGGTAAACGAGGTGCTTTTCTTAGATGTAAATGAGCCTCAAAGACTCCCCTTAGTGGTGATGTAATGCAGTTGTTATTCTCCTCATCCACCAGCAGCAGAGTTGTTCTGACAGTGAGGTCACTGTTCCAGTAAACAACCTTGTTGCTGTTATTGCTCTCAATTCTGTAGCCTTGGCCACATTTAGCTGGTTCCTTCTATATGCAAACTAAGGCCTATGAAGCATCAGGTCTTGGCAGTGAAAGATGAAGTTAGCCAAAGTCTGTATTTTAATATCAGTTTGGTAATACTGTAAGATGCCATGTATTAATTCTATATATCTTTGTTTTATAGTGCCATGTAGTACTGCATATAGTGCCTTTTGCTTCTATACCCCAACAACCCAAAGTGGGAATTCACTCCACTCCCACTCCACCTGTCGAGGAATTGACACCCCAAGAGAGTCACCCAAGCATAACATTAAAACATTGCCCCAAAAAACCCTCTCCCCAGCTATCCATCCACCATTCATGCTTCCCTTCCTCCCTTCCATATACACACCACTACAGCATGCACTTGTTTTCCCTATGACACACTCAGAAGTTTTCCTTACAGCCCAGAAAACAGCAGTCCCTTAAAATCTCCACAAAACCAGTCCTTAGGCACAGATGATCCTGCATGTTGCAGAGGTCCTTGAATCACACAGTCCCTTGACGCTCTCCCCGGCATTGCCTCCTGCTCAGGCCTTCCACCGCTTGCCAATGAAACACCACCAGTCTCTGCCTGATCTCCTGTCTGCTCTGTGGCAGTGGTCTTTGGAAACCTACCTATTGCATTGCCCCCCCATGCCTCCTTAATTGTAGAAAACTTGGTGGGAACACCATTCAGAGTCACCAGCAGGCCAAATGGAAAAGTCCATCAATAACGCAAGGGACGAGCTTTTGACTGACTCCAGCAGGTCATAGCCACAGTAAAAGTGTCGACTTGACAAATGTTTGTTGTTTTGGGTGATCCTGGGTGCTAGGGATTTCCCTGTTGTGACAATAGATAAGCCTGCTTGTCCTCAGAGAAAGTGAAGATACTTACCTGTAGCAGGTATTAACATTTCTAGAGCGCTACTAGGGTTACGCAGCGCTGTATAGTTTAACAAGGAAGGACAGTCCCTGCTCAAAGGAGCTTACAATCTAAAGGACGAAATGTCAAGTTGGGGCAGTCTAGATTTCCAGAATAGAGGTAAAGTGGTTAGGAATAGCGATAAAGTGGTTAGGAGCTGAAGGCGACATTGAAGAGGTGGGCTTTGAGCAAGGATTTGAAGATGGGCAGGGAGGGGGCCTGGCGTATGGGCTAAGGGAGTTTATTCCAAGCATGGGGTGAGGCGAGGCAGAAAGGGCGGAGCCTGGAGTTGGCGGTGGTGGAGAAGGGTACTGAAAGGAGGGATTTGTCTTGAGAGCGGAGGTTACGGGTAGGAACATAAGGGGAGATGAGGGTAGAGAGGTAAAGAGGGGCTGCAGATCGAGTGCATTTGTAGGTTAGTAGGAGAAGCTTGAACTGTATTCGGTATCTGATCGGAAGCCAGTGAAGTGACTTGAGGAGAGGGGTGATATGAGTATATCGGTTAAGGCGGAAGATAAGACGTGCGGCCGAGTTCTGAATGGACTGAAGGGGGGATAGATGGCTAAGTGGGAGGCCGGTGAGGAGTAGGTTGCAGTAGTCAAGGCGAGAGGTAATGAGAGAGGATGAGAGTTCGGGTGGTGTGTTCAGAGAGGAAAGGGCGAATTTTGCTAATGTTATAGAGGAAGAAGCGACAGGTCTTGGCTATCTGCTGGATATGCGCATTGGAGAGGGAGGAGTTGAAGATGACACCGAGGTTGCGGGCAGATGAGACAGGGACAATGAGGGTGTTATCGACTGAGATAGAGAGTGGAGGGAGAGGAGAAGTGGGTTTGGGTGGGAAGACAATAAGCTCGGTCTTGGCCATGTTCAGTTTCAGGTTGCGGTTGGACATCCAGGCAGCAATGTCTGATAAGCAGGCCGATACTTTGGTCTGGGTTTCCCCTCGGAGTTGTCTTTTTTCTTATTTTTACTTTATTTGCTGTAGTATAAAACTGAGGAGACCGCATTCCCATGGCGGGCGGGAAGGCACTTACGCTTGCGTGATGAAGCGTGTCTCATGCTCCATAAAGCTCTACTTGTGTTAATCATAAGTCCCAGACCGAGCTATGCGAGTTGGCGTCATCCACTTGTGAGAATATAAAGCCTACTGTCCTCAGAGAATACCTGCTACAGGTAAGTATCTTCACTTTCTGCGCAGTCTTCAGAGGGGGGAATTCTGCACAATTCTGAGTTGCACAGTAGCATAGAATTCCCCCAGGAGTATAGAATGGAACGTTGCTACTAGTTGGGTTTCTGTCAAGTACTTGTGACCTCGACTGGCCACTGTTGGAAGCAGGATACTGGGCTAGGTGGACCATTGGTCTCACCAGTATGGCTGTTCTTATATAGATATGAACGGCAACAAAACAGAAGAATGACCATACTGTTGTTCCTGCAGAGCAAAGGGGCAGCCTAGTGGTTAGTGCAGTGGACTTTAAACCAAGGAACCCAGGTTCAAATACCACTTAACTCTTTTATTTTGTAACTGTGAGCCATCCAGGAACAGAACAATACATACTGTACTTGAATGTACACCACTTCAATGTCTTGCAGGTGGCTTGTATATTTAGGTATAGTATATATTTTTCTGTTTCTGGAGGGTCGCAATAAAAAAAATTAAAGTGGGATTTGAACCTGGGTCCTGTGGTTTAAAGTCCACCACACTAATCACTAATGTTCTTGCTTTTGTCAACGAGTTTAACAGTGTTTCTGTGCTGGAACCATGTCTGAATCCTCATTGCATCTGTAAAAGCGCATTATGTTTAAATAGATTTCCAACTGTTTTGCCACAAGTCCCTCCATAATTTTGACAAACAAAGGGATTCTAGCAGTGGGTCTTTAACTATTAGCTATCGTAGAATCTAAGAAGGGATTTTAAAGGATCGGTTTAAGGAAAATATCACCCATATATTTGGGGAATATCCTTATTTTTAAATGATCTATTATTACAGTATAAAGCCACATCTTGCGTCTTGCCTTCCCTTTCGGGGTACCCTTCTATTTGAGGAGGACTTGGAAACGTTTGACAAAGATTTGGGCGATTCTAAGACACAGAGGTTGCCGGAGGACATGCCCAAATCAACTTTCTGGGTGCCTCAGTCCCGGTCTCGTTTGAAGGGTGCACAATGCTATCGACTGCCTCCTCCTGTCCCAAGTCCATTCCAGAAGCTTAGCCAGTGGTGGGAGGCAGGGCTGGTGGTTGGGAGGTGGGGATAGTGCTGGGCAGACTTATACGGTCTGTGCCAGAGCCGGTGGCGGGGCGGGTGGTTGGGAGGTGGGGATAGTGCTGGGCAGACTTATACGGTCTGTGCCCTGAAAAAGACAGGTACAAATCAAGGTAAGGTATACACAAAAAATGACACATGTGAGTTATCTTATTGGGCAGACTGGGTGGACCGTGCAGGTCTTTTTCTGCCATTATCTACTATGTTACTATGTATCAGTGTCAGTCCTTGTGTTTGGACAAACAACAAGCCACTTCAGTCCCGAGAGCGAGAGCAGCCCCCAGATCGGCACAGTGATGGGGTGCCAGTCCACTCCGGTGGAGCTGGTGGGTGGTCATCTGTTGTTCTTTTACGAGGAGTGGGCCCAGGTTACACCAAACCAGTGCGTCTTAGAGATTATCTGAGAGGGGTACAAGTTAGAGTTGTCTCGCTGCACCCTACGCCTGGAATAAACTTCCTGAGCCCCTACGTCTTGCCCCATCCTTGGCCACCTTTAAATCTAGACTGAAAGCCCACCTCTTTAACATTGCTTTTGACTCGTAACCACTTGTAACCACTCGCCTCCACCTACCCTCCTCTCCTTCCTGTACACATTAATTGATTTGATTTCCTTACTTTATTTTTTGTCTATTAGATTGTAAGCTCTTTGAGCAGGGACTGTCTTTCTTCTATGTTTGTGCAGCGCTGCGTACGCCTTGTAGTGCTATAGAAATGCTAAATAGTAGTAGTAGTAGTAGTTTTCCTCTCCCGTTGTCAGTTTTTTCTTGGAGTCCCTATGAACATCTTTGACAAAGCGGAAGGTGGTTCGAGCCACACTCCTTTCTTTGCAAGTCTTGAGTGCAGTCGTTCCTTTTCCACCGCAGGAGCTTGGTCAAGGGCGCTATTCCATTTATTTTGTGGTGCCCAAGAAAGGGGGCTCTTGGCATCCAGTATTGGACCTCAAGGGAGTCAATTGGTTTCTCCAAGTTCAACACTTTCACGTGGAGATGTTGCATTCCGTGCTGTCAAGGATCCAGCCAGGGGAGTTTCTCACTGCTCTGGATTTGAAAGAGGCCTACTTGCATATTCTGATTTGGCCCCCCTCATCAGTATTTCCTACGGTTTCTGGTTCTGGGTCACACCTTTCAATTTCAGGCACTGCCGTTTGGATTTTAGACTGCTCCATGTACCTTTTCCAAGGTCATGGTGGTGGTGGCCTCTTGCCTCCAGAAGCAGGGCATTCAAGTCCATCCGTATCTGGACGATTGGCTCATTTAAGTTTCCTCAGAGTGCAAGAGCAGGGAGGCCACGGACAGTGTCATGACTCTATTGAGTTCCTTGGCTTTGGTGGTCAATCTTCCCAAGAGTCATCATCCTTCTCAGGCTCTGGAGCATCTCGGGGAATGCTTTGACATTGCTCTCTCTTGATTTGATAAAAGTCATTTTAGCAATCAAAAGAGCCCTAACTTGTATAGCCTTTCTATATAGGGAAGTCATTCCATGTTCCTATTTTATTCTTTTCTCTACAAGCTGATCCAGTCCTGATATTACTCCTCTACCAGCATGGACTTGTAATTCTAGTGTCCCTACTGATTTTGCTAAGAAAAGTAGGGATGGGCTGTCACGATGAAATGTTGTTTGCTGATAATAGTGCACACTCTTTCAAGAGCACACACTGTATATAAAGAGGGTGCACTTTTTCGCAATGATGTACACTAGTAGCATAGTAAATGTCGTCAGTTAAAGACCTGAACAGTCCATCCAGTCTGATCAGCAAGGTGGCCAGTATTGTATCTGGCACTCTGCACAGGTTCCATTTCTTTATGATTAAACACTGGTATACATAGAGGCATATTTTCAAAGCACTTTGGGAGGCTAAGTTCCATAGGTTTCTATGGAACTTTGGGAGGCTAAGTGCTTTGAAAATGAGCCCATTAATCTCTCCCTGCCAATTTTGGAGAACAGAGTGCATAAGTTTGCCAGGCACTGGTCCTACTTCTCAACTACTAGAGCTGCCATCAACCTTGATTCTGATATGTTATTGCTGTTTACTGGACCCAGACTCTGCCTGGCATTAGTCTTACTTTCCAAACTCTGGAGCTATCATCAAAACTCACTCCAGCTATGAGACAATCCTGCTTATAATCGAACGAGAATAACGCCCAAGTTCCGACCTAAATCGGGAGATGGGCGTTTATCTCACAAAAACGAATAACGCGGTATAATCAAAAGCCGAATTTGGGTCGCTTTCAACTGCACTCCGTCGCGGATGCGGACAAAGTGGACGGGGGCGTGTCGAAGGCGTGTCGAAGGAGGAACTGGGGCGTGGTTATCGGGCGAACAGAGATGGGCGCCCTTCGCCGATAATGGAACAGTTTTGAGCTAGAATTTAGAACACTTTTCCTGGACCCTGTTTTTTTACGAATAAGGCCCCCAAAAGTGCCCTAAATTACCAGATGACCCCCAGAGGGAGTCGGGGATGACCTCCCCTGACTCCCCCAGTGGTCACTAACCCCCTCCCACCACAACAAATGATGTTTCACAACTTTTTACTTTCACCCTCAAATGTCATACCCTCCTCCCAAGCAGCAGTATGCAGGTCCCTGGAGCAGTTGTTAGGGGGTGCAGTGGACGTCAGGCAGGTGGACCCAGGCCCATCCCCCCCCCTACCTGTTACAATTGTGCTGCTTAATGCTATTAGTCGTCCAACCCTCCCCAAACCCACTGTACCCACATGTAGGTGCCCCCCTTCACCTCTTAGGGCTATAGTAATGATGTAGACTTGTGGGCAGTGGGTTTTGAGGGGGATTTGGGGGGCTCAACACCCAAGGGAAGGGTGCTATGCACCTGGGAGCTCTTTTACCTTTTATTTGTTTTTTGTAAAAGTGCCCCCTAGGGTGCCCGGTTGGTGTCCTGCCATGTGAGGGGGACCAGTGCACTATGAATCCTGGCCCCTCCCACGAACAAATGCCTTGGATTTATTCGTTTTTGAGCTGGGCGATTTCATTTTCCATTATCGCTGAAAAGCAAAATCGCCCAGCTCACACCTTGACGAATAAAACATGGGCGTCTTTTTCTTTTAAAAAATACGATCCGCCCCGCCCCTTCACGGACCCGTTCTCGGAGATTAACGCCCATGGAGATAGGCGTTTCTGTTCCATTATGCCCCTCAATGTGTACCCAGTGTACAGCGCTGCATACATCTAGTAGCGCTATAGAAATTGGAGTCCATTCTTTTTCTAAATAGGGATCCTCTTTGTTTATCGCACCCATTCATGTATTCTGTCATCATTTTTGCCCTCATAATCTCCTCCAGGAGGGCATTCCAGGCATCCACAACCCTTTCTGTGAAAAAGTATTTCCTGATGTTGCTCTGAAGTCTACCACCCTGCAACCTCAACTCATGACCTAGTTCTATCACTCCCCTGAAAAAGATTACTATGCATATTAATATCTTTTTAATTATTTAAAATCAGTACCATACTCTCCAATCCTTCCTTTTCTCTAGAGTATACATATTCAGGCATTCAAGTCTTTTCTCATGCGTCTTTTGGCACTAGCCCCATATAATTTTTGTTGCCGTCCTCTGAACTTTCTCAAGTCTTTTGATAGCCTTAGCAAGATATGGCCTCCAAAACTGAACACTGTACTCCAAATGGAGCCTCACCAACAACTTGTACAGGGGTATTAACACCTTCTTTCTTCTACTGGATATACCTCTCTCTATGCAGCCTAGCCACTGCCTTGTCAACTTGTTTTGTTGTCCTAAGGTCCTCCAACACTATCACCCCAAGGTCCCACTCCCAGTCTGTGCTTATCAGACTCTCGCCCAAGCATAAGCTCTTTGGTTTTCTACACCCCATGTGCATCAGTATATATTTCTTTGCATTACATTTTAACTACCAAACAGACTATTCTTCTATTTATTTATTTATTTATTTATTTATTTATTTATTTATTTTGATTTATTAACCGCCTTTATGAAGACATTCACCCTATAGAACACTTTCATGTTGTCCACTCCCTCTGGGGTGTCCACTCTGTTGCAAATCTTTGCATTGTCTGCAAACAGGTAAACTTTCCATCTGACCCTCCAGCAATGTCACTCACAAATATATTGAATAGAACTGGCCCCAGTACCAGTCCTTGAAGCACTCTGCTATTCACCTTTCTTTCCTCTGAATGAATTCCACTCACTACCACCCTCTGATGTCAACCAGCTTCTAATTCAGTTCACCACTATGGGTTGTGGTGGTTTGTGCACGTGCATGCTATTGGAAAAAGACTGCAAACTCTCTTTAAGAAGGATGTGCCTTCTTTCACAGTGTGCACTCTTTTGCTAAGAATGTGCACTCTTATCAACATTCATTCCAGAACAGAAAAGGACAGTGGAGTAGGTCAGTGGTCTCCAGCGAGCAGCCCCCAAAGTCCTCCTTTGTGACCCTCAATATGCTGTGTTGGTAAACAATATGCAGACACAAGTATCTAATTAATGATATTTACCACAGTTGTGATATTTGCTACAGCTGACAAGCCACAGTTAAGTGAGTTTAAATATATTATATCTGTGTTGTAGAATCAATTTCATGTTTAATAATCACTTGATATAGTATCTGTAAATAATCTCTCTTCAGTGTGTTATTCAGGTGTTTCATTTATGATATTTGCTACTGTTGACAAGCCAAAATAGTGAGTTTTAAAAATATATCCTTGAAGTGTTCTAGAATCAATATTAGTATTAATGTTTTAACACCTGATCTGAAAAAGCAGGTAAAGACAGTTTACAAATTTAGTAGTATTTAACTAATATAGACTTATATGTGTAAACTTGAAATATTTTGCTGGCCCTCAGAGCTTTCTCATATTCATACTGTGGCCCTTTACATGAAAAAGGTTGGAGACCACTGGAGTAGACAGCACGGGCGTAGCCATGGATGGGCCTGGACGGGCCCAGGCCCGGCCATGTTTGCTCCAGGCCCGCCCAGTCTCTTCTGCCCGCTCTCCCCGTCTGCGTAGTCTGCTGACTTTTACTGCCCTGAAGCGCCGTTCTCCCTCCAGCACTGGCGATTCCCATAGCCAGCCTTCTGCCAGCGCACGTCGTCGGGGCCTCATCTCAGGCGCGTCTCGCCTACTCTGCAACTTCCTGCATCTCACCTTTGTGGAAAACAGGAAGTTGCAGAGTAGGCGGGACGCGCCTGAGAAGAGGCTCCAACGACATGCGCTGGCAGAAGGCTGGCTATGGGAATCGCCAGTGCTGGAGGGAGAACGGCGCTTCAGGTCAGAAAAAATGACCAGAACTGACCATGTGCAGGGGGCTGTCTCGGGGGGGGGGGGGGGGTAGTGGGTGGAGAGGAAATGCGGCGGCGGGCGGATGGAGAGGAAATGCGGCAGTGGGGGGCGGGGAGTGGTAGCGGGTGGGGAGGAAATGCGAGGCCTGTGCCCACCCAGTCCACCTCCAGGCCCATGTAAAAATTGAACTCTGGCTACGCTACTGGTAGACAGTGGTGTAGAACTAAGGACTGGATCAGCCTGTATGGAAAATGGAAAGACAGTTGAGAATTCTGAGTAAAGGAGACTAAATTAGGGGCTCATTTTCAAAGCACTTAGACTTAAAGAGTTCCATAGGTTACTATTGGGCTCATTTTCAAAAGAGAAAAGCATCCAAAAAGATGCATAAGTCTGCATTTGGAAGTTTTTCTCACAAAAACGTCCAAATCAGTATTTTCAAAACCTGTTTTTAGATGTTTTTCTCTGAAGTCCGTCAGATGTTTTTCAGCCATAATGGAACAAAACAAAACCGTCCAGGACTAAAACTTAGATGTTTTGAGCTAGACCTGTTTTTATAATGAATAAGGCACAACAAGGTGCCCTAAATAACCAGATGACCATTGGAGGGAATCAGGAATGACCTCCCCTTGTTCCCCCAGTGGTCACTAACCCCCCTCCCACCCTCCAAAGAATGTGATGAAAAACATTACTTGCCAGCCTCAGATGTTATACTCAGGTCCATCAGAATAGCATGCAGGTCCCTGGAGTAGTCTAGTAGTGGGTGCAGTGCACTGCAGAGAGGTGGACCCATCCTCCTACCTGTTACACTTGTGGAGGAAACTGCGAGCCCTCCAAAACTCACTAGAAACCCACTGTACCCACATATATTTATTTATTTAGATTTTGCTCACAATGTTTCAGTAGTAGCTCAAGGTGAGTTACATTCAGGTAAACTGGATATTTCTCTGTCCCAGGAGGGCTCACAATCTAAGTTTATACCTGAGGCAATGGAGGGTTAAGTGACTTGCCCAAGATCACAAGGAGCAGCAGTGGGATTTGAACTGGCCACCTCTGGATTGCAAGACCGGTGCTCTAACCACCAGGCCACTCCTCCACTCCAACTAGGTGCCCTCTTCACCTGTAAGAGCTATGGTAGTAGTAGTGTACAGTTGGGGGTAGTGGGTTTTGGGGGGCTCAGCAGACAAGGTAAGGGAGCAATGGTGAGATGTGTACCTGGGAGCATTTCATGAAGTCCACCGCAGTACCCCCTAGGGTACCCTGTTGCTTTCCTGGGATGTCAGAGAGACCAGTCTACTAAAAATGCTGGCTACTCCTACATTTCCCATGGCTTGACTTTGTGCGTTTTGCACTTTGACATTTTTTGTTTGAAAATGGACCAAAAAACAAAATGTCCAAATCACTAAATCTTCTATTTTTGAAAACAAAAGATAGACGTTGTTTTTTGAAAATGGCCTTTACTGCTTTCTTTCCAGTTTGCATAAGGCCTTTCTGGATCCCTCTATGGTCTATTACAGCTAAAGTGGGAACAGGAAGGGGCTCATCCCTTAGTGGCTCATAGTGCTGATTATCGAGAATGTCAGTTTCAGGTACTGCATCAAGCCTATTTCTTCCCTCAGTGGGCCCATAGAGCTGGGGTCATAGCCTCTCCAGTTTGTGCAAAGTGTGGAGCAGAGGAAACTACCTTGTATCATGTCTTCTGGGCTTGCCCTTCTAGAGCATCCTTCAGGGAAGGCATGGCTGCCTACCGGGGTCAATTGTTAGGCTCTCGTCTCACCCTCGCTTTTGCACCATGGATTTTGCACTGCTGGGGAGATGTGGGTGCCTGCAGTAAGGGTCCTAAATTGTTTCTTTGCAAGGTGACCCTGGTGGGGAAGAAATGTATCCTCCAGTAGTGAGGTGCCTCAGAGACTCCCTCTCACTGGCTGTGGTGGAATCAGCTACATGCCCTTATGTTGTGGGAGGCCCAGGTGGCTTACCTTACCTCTAAATGTTCTCAATATTTTTGGCAGGTTGGTCTGCTTATGTTCAGTCTCATCACCCAAGGGCTCAGAGTCTCATTTTGAACAAGCTACGCAGTACTGCTTTATAATACTTTTCTGCAAGGGCTTTCTCTCTTCTGAGGCCATTAGGCATATTTTCAAAGCACTTAGCCTTCCAAAGTTCCATAGAAACCTATGGAACTTTGTAAGGCTAAGTGCTTTGAACATGGCTCTTTAGGTTTCTCAGCTGGAGGTGGGGATAGGTTGGGGTAGGGAACGGGAGGGAGGGTGGGGGGTCAGTATGGAAGGGGTAGAGCTAGGGGAAGCTATAACAGTACAAACCTCCCTCCCATGTTGAAATGGATATTTCCTGAAAAAAATGTTTTCCTCTGAGAAGTTTTAAGGATGTTCTGTGTTTTAGCTTTGTGTGTTAGTTGGTTTTTCTTTTGTGCCTGCTGTTGTACTATCGTAGATTGACTGGTTTGAAATTGCATCCCTGCTATTCTATTCTTGTTATCTTTTCAATAAACATACTTGAATAAAAACATCATGGACAAAATTCACATACATCAATAATAAGAAACATACAACAATCTGTAACATCCATATAGATGGAACTGGAGAACAACACAGAGCAAGCAGAGGAGCAGAGGATAACACACTGACTTCCACATGGGGGGTGTTGATAAGAGTGTTCTTTATTAAGGCACCAGATAAAGACCCGGGGCTGCTTTAGGGGTCAAAAAGAATAGTATTGTAAAAACATAAATAAACATATGTATAATATAATAAAAATTAACATAGTATATAAAAAATCATATGTACAATACATTAAAAATCATGACATTAATACATGGAGCAAAACTCATAAAATGTTGCAAATTATTATAAAAAATAGGATCATGTATAGACTGGACTGTACATCAGATAAAAATGGGTAAATGAACTGATAGGACATGGTTTAAAAATAAATAAAGAAGGGCACATCAACAGACAGAAGTTATAAAAGGCATATTAAAGTTATAGGCTCGCCTTAAAGTCAGAAGGTGCTAAGCACAGTGCCTTGTTAAAACTGCTCTGAGTGTGCTCAGACTCAAAGATAAACAAACTGTGAAAAAAGGATAGCAGACCTTGTTGTATGAGTATTTCATTTTGGAATAGTCATAAAAGTGACATTGCCCACAAAATGCATAGCATCTACCTAAATAAAACACTTGTCTAAGATATGAAGGACTAGGACTGGCATACAAATATGGATGGACTAGTGAAGTTATATATAAAGGACTGATATGGAGCTGAATAAAAAGTCTAGTAACAGAAACAGACTAGTATGTGCTTAAATAAAAACAAATTATTGCCACAAAATGTGTCCACTTGTATATAATAAAAAATAAAAGTTTTATAGGACTCTAAATGGCCATTTATTTAAAAACCATCTAAGCATAACTGGTCATGTAGTTAACTGGTTACTAAAGATAGCTGTCAAATGCGGTATCGCAGTGAACTCACATTAAAAACAAAAGATGGCAGGTTGGTAAAACAGAGCGGCAGGATATATTTCCCTCAAGAGCACCATGGGGCCAGTTCTATAAATGGGCCCCTAGAATTAGAAGCTTGCTCTCCAAAGGAATGTGGACGTCTACTTTTCTTTATGGAATGGAATAGTGACCTAATCTTGTGGCTTGAGCACTTATAGCAACCATAAAACTGGTGTAAGTGCAAGTGCCTAAGTGTAACAGGTATGTGGGAGCCCCATCTATGTCCCACCCATGCTCTCCCCCCACCCCCCCCCATGCCCCCTTGCAAATGCACGCTACCGAAGTTAAGTGACTATTTTCATAATAGTGCTTCATTGGTATGTTAGCATACACACACATAAGTACACACATTCACATGTATATGCTAATATTCTAAACATTTATGCACGCAACATGTACAGAAATGTTAACACCAAGGTTATAGAATTGCCCCATTTCACCAGAATTAAAACATAAAATTTCAAAGTTTAAAAACTCATGTTTAGTTTAAAACTTCAAATAAGTACATAAGTACATAAGTAATGCCATACTGGGAAAAGACCAAGGGTCCATCGAGCCCAGCATCCTGTCCACGACAGCGGCCAATCCAGGCCAAGGGCACCTGGCAAGCTTCCCAAACGTACAAACATTCTATACATGTTATTCCTGGAATTTTGGAGTTTTCCAAGTCCGTTTAGTAGCGGTTTATGGACTTGTCCTTTAGGAAACCGTCCAACCCCTTTTTAAACTCTGCTAAGCTAACCGCCTTCACCACTTTCTCCGGCAACGAATTCCAGAGTTTAATTACACGTTGGGTGAAGAAAACTTTCCTCCGATTTGTTTTAAATTTACTACACTGTAGTTTCATCGCATGCCCCCTAGTCCTAGTATTTTTGGAAAGCGTGAACAGACGCTTCACATCCACCTGTTCCACTCCACTCATTATTTTATATACCTCTATCATGTCTCCCCTCAGCCGTCTCTTCTCCAAGCTGTATAGCCCTAGCCTCCTTAGTCTTTCTTCATAGGGAAGTCGTCCCATCCCCGCTATCATTTTAGTCGCCCTTCGCTGCACCTTTTCCAATTCTACTATATCTTTTTTGAGATGCGGCGACCAGAATTGAACACAATACTCAAGGTGCGGTCGCACCATGGAGCGATACAACGGCATTATAACATCCTCACACCTGTTTTCCATACCTTTCCTGATAATACCCAACATTCTATTCGCTTTCTTAGCCGCAGCAGCACACTGAGCAGAAGGTTTCAGTGTGTTATCGACGACGACACCCAGATCCCTTTCTTGGTCCGTAACTCCTAACGTGGAACCTTGCATGACGTAGCTATAATTCGGGTTCTTTTTTCCCACATGCATCACCTTGCACTTGCTCACATTAAACATCATCTGCCATTTAGCCGCCCAGTCTCCCAGTCTCGTAAGGTCCTCTTGTAATTTTTCACAATCCTGTCGCGATTTAACGACTTTGAATAACTTTGTGTCATCAGCAAATGTAATTACCTCGCTAGTTACTCCCATCTCTAAATCATTTATAAATATATTAAAAAGCAGCGGTCCTAGCACGGACCCCTGAGGAACCCCACTAACTACCCTTCTCCATTGTGAATACTGCCCATTTAACCCCACTCTCTGTTTCCTATCCTTCAACCAGTTTTTAATCCACAATAGGACATTTCCTCCTATCCCATGACCCTCCAATTTCCTCTGTAGCCTTTCATGAGGTACCTTGTCAAATGGTATTATTGATGGTATTATTGAGATGGTTAGTTTGCTAGAGGAATGTTGCCCCCCCCCCCCCCAAATAGGTTTTACGATCAAGTGAACAACCAGAGTTCAAATCACACAATTTCTTTATTAAAGGCTTATCTGATTCACAAATCAAAGCTGTGGCATAATCCCTTCACTAAATCAGGTTCATACCAGGTCTCTTCAAAAACTTGGTACAGTTATTCACATCAGTTTTACAGAAGGAATTGATGTAATATCGAAAACACAAGTAAATGATAACATATTTGAAGCAGTTGTATAATCGTTTCTGATTCAACTGGCAAAAAGAGTACCAAAGAATGCAGCCTGTGTCCTTCGATTTTATCCTGGCCTTTAAAGGAGTCAGACTCTGAATGTAAATCATATACCGGCAGGTTATTAACCTTAGAACCAAGAAGTCAGCAACTTTTTATGCTGAAGTAAGATCAGAAACTACATTCATATGAGGCGTTCACAATAAATTATGAATTACTGAAAGTAGTTCTCCAGGTTTTGATAATATAGCCATTATTTTTGAAGTAGAATATTTCTTTTTTGATTTATGTAAAGCAGTTTTGTGTACTTTGAGTGTTTCACAGGCAGGTAGGAAATCGGAACAAAGAAGCCCCTGAGGAAAGGGTCAGGAATTCAGCGAACCCCCAAGGACCTATACCTACCACCCCTGTCAGGCTCCCCGTGGAACCATACTACCATATACACCCCTCCCCCCACTTCCAGACTAAGACCCATAGGTCAAAATCTTGGGATGGGGGTAGAGAAAATTACTCACCCCACTGGCAGCAACCCCCTGGGACAGTGCTACCCATTGAAGACTCCTGGCTTTCTTTCACCATTATTGAAACATGTCTATCAGGATTCGCTAAAGATCCTGTTTCAGTAGTATCCTTCAAGGATATTCCACATCAACTAGGCGACTGTCGGCTCCCCCCCCCCCCCCCCCATTTTAGTTTAAATGCCGCTCTATCTCCTTTTTAAATGTTAGCACCATCAGCCTGGTTCCATCCTGGTTAAGTTGGAGCCCATCCTTTCGGAACAGGCTCCCCCTTCCCCAGAATGTTGCCTAGATTCTAACAAATCTAAATCACACCATCATCTCAACCACACATTGAGACTTTGAAGCTCTGCCTGTCTTTTGGGTCCTGCAGGTGGAATGGGAAGCATTTCTGAAAACGTTACCCTTGAGGATCTGGATTGCAGCTTTCTACCACAGATGCCCCTAATCCATGAATTCTTAACCTTTTGGTACCATGAACCCTTTTAGCGTCTGGTTAAGCCTACGGACGTCTTCTCAGAAAAAATGTATTTAAATGCATAAAGTAAAATACATAGATATAGATTATATTACAAAGAAAACAAATTATGCTCAATTACAGTTATCAGAATATTAAAAAATAACAAATATGTTAATCATTTTCAATTACACACTTTTTCAGAGAAAAAGGTACTTCACACAATCAAATGTATTTTGATTTTCACTTTTTTAGGGTATAAGTCTGGAGGCCATAAATTACAAGCTCTGATAATTCGAGAACTTCTAGTCTCTCCTGTAGTTTGCAGAGTCCCCCAGAGTTGCACCAGACTTCAAACTACTCACTACTCTTCCTTTTCTTTTTCTCTTAGCACAACTTTATGGAACTCGTTGGCCTTTTCCCTTCATATGGAGCAGTCCTACCAACATTTCAAAGCTGCATT
This sequence comes from Microcaecilia unicolor, assembly GCF_901765095.1. NCBI lineage: Eukaryota > Metazoa > Chordata > Amphibia > Gymnophiona > Siphonopidae > Microcaecilia > Microcaecilia unicolor. Next base: position 606,905,441 of record NC_044032.1, read on the forward strand.
GAAAACTCATTTGTTCACTATTGCTTTTGCTTCTGACTCTTGAGCGATGGTGTTGACCGGCTGGTGGGCAGTTATGTGCTCCTTATCTGATCTTATTAATGCCCTCTTTTTCCAGCTTCCTTTTCCTTGTCTTTGCACTATACTGTTTTTATATTTTGATTATAAACCGCTTTGATTTTATGAAAGGCAGCATATTAAGTGTCAATAAACTAAACATATTCCTCAGTCCTTTGGCTATCTTGATCCATGATGCCCACCTCAGAGCCTATTTCTCTGTAGATAACAACCTCCTGGTGGTGCACGTGGATGCCAATAGGCTGGACCTTACCCTAGTGCAGTCTGTCTGTCTCAATTCTGCAGTTGCGTGGCTTTCTACTAATCATCTTATCCTGAACCTAGCTAAAACCGTGGTGATGTGGGTCACAGGCAGACACTGCATTCATCCTTCCCTTTCCCTTCTCCTTTCGAGCAGCCCAATTACAGTGTTCAACTCATTCAAGTATCTTAGTGTCTGGATTGTTGGCTCTCTTTTATTTGGATTTTGCCCACACCTTTTTCAGTAGTAGCTAAAGGTGAGTTACATTCAGGTACACTGAGTATTCCCCTGTCCCTGGAGGGCTTACATTCTAATTTTGTACTTGATGGAATGGAGGGTTAAGTGACTTGCCCAAGATCACAAGGAGCAGCAGTGGGATTTGAACCGGGCATCTCTAGATGTCAAGACTGGTGCTCTAACCACTAGGTTACTCCTCCACTGCTACAGTATGCTGATGTGTTTATTGCCCTGTGCAAATTGAGATCTCTTCAGTGCTATCTGGATAGGCCCTCTCCACTTAATGTACTCTATGCACAGATGGTGTCCCACAGCATGCTTCTGGTGGAATCCTTTTGCATCCCCAAAACATCTTGAGGACTCTTACTGCCTGCCCTGGGCTGCTGCTGTTCTGATCCACTTGCAGATACCAGCTGATTTATTATTATTATTATTATTATTTTATACTCTAACTTCCGTGCAGGCAAGCAATACAGAATGAGGAAAGGGGACAGGGAGGGAGAAAATCATGGGCACCTAAGTGCCCATACCTAGCACCCCTGACAGAGGCCTTGTGTGCCACAAATGCACTCTCCCCTCTCCTCCCAAGACAGGAGCCTGTAGCCTGAAGACCTGGGAAGGAGAAGGAAGGTGGTGGGGGGGGGAGAGAAGGAACAAACAGCAGATAGATTGAATGAGAGGCCCTGTCATTTGCCCCAAGCCTCAGCCTGCAGGTCCTGGCATGGGGCTTGGTGTGGCCAGTCCAAGTCTGGTGGTGGTTCTGGAGGGCCACTACCAGTGAGGTGATTACTAATAGGAATGTCAACCTAAGTGTTGCAGTGCAAGAAAGAGGCAGGGTTCTTAGCCTGGGGCCCATAGGTCTGTAAACATAGACTGGAAGAAAATTGTAACTTTACTTTCACTAACCTCTAATTGAATTTTAGTTTTTCATTGAAGGTAATGTTTGCTATACTGCCTCTATGAACAAGCACACCAAAACAGATAAAACAAGAAAGGAACTCCAGTAAGAGAGAGAACAGGAAAGAGAAACAGCACAGAAAAAGCAGGAAATGAACAGTACAGGAAAGCTCAAAGAGAGAGACAACCAAGGAAGAATGCATATGCATAAGTTAGCTTGTATGTATGTATAAAGTATACATATAGATGACCAGGCAGACAGATAGGCCCTCCGCAACAGATGCTGTCCCTTGAGAAAAATGCACCCAAAATGTAAATTCATTATACAGTTCACAAAAAGCTCAGACTGTAGGAGGACGTGGAGAGCCTTCTGAGGTACAAAAGCAAGACTTCCCACTACCAAAGAAGTGCAACAAAAAATGATAAAGGGGAATGAACACCTTCCTAATGAAGAAATGCTAAACAGGTTAGGGCTTTTCAGCCTGGAGAAAAGATCACTGAGAGGGAATATTATAGAGGCTTTTAAAATTGAGTGGGGTGGAATGGTTAAATTCAAGTGAATGACTGTTTAATCTTCAAATAACACAAACTCTGCTCTTAAGGTTGCCCAACAGGTAAAATAGGTGATGACAAAAGCAAGAAGAATACTTGGGTGCATAGGAAGAGGTATGGCCAGCAGGAAAGGGAAGGTGATAATGATTCTATATAAGTCTCTGGTGAGAGCTTATTTAGAGTACTATGTACAATTCGGGAGACTGCATCTTCAAAAGGATATAAACAGAATGAAGTTGGTCTAGAGGGCAGCTACTACAGTGGTCAGTGATCTTCATCATAAAGCAGTGGGGACAGACTTAAAGATCGTAATATGTATACTTTGAAAGAAAGTATGATGAGATGTTTAAATACTTCTGTGGCATAAATGCAGAGGACATAAGTCTTTCATTACATTACATGATGAGTCTTTCAGTTGAATGGAAGCTCTGGAATGAGGGGACATAGGATGGTTTTCTTCATTTTTACATGATAGACAATTTTGTGTTGCAGAAATCTGATTTTATACAGTTGAAATCTGGTCTCCCACAAGGTTCGGCACTATCTGCGACATTTTTAAACATCTTTATGCAACCTTTATGCTTCTTGCTGGGTAGTTTGAGATTAAATTACAGGATATATGCAGACAATAGTTTGCGTCTTTATTTAGAAATTATCAATATTTGTCTGAAGGCTAATAGGCTGCAATTAAACATGGCAAAAACTCAGGTCTTACTTCTGTCCAGTTACCCAATAGTTGGTGTACCAAAAAGTTTTCAAGTTTATGAGATGAAGACATTAGGAGTGATTGTTGATTCCAGCTTAACAATGGAGGATCATGTTAAGAAAATGGTAAAGAGTATTTTTTTATAAATTAAAAAGTGAGGCACTTAAAAAATTGCTTTCTGTGAAAAATTTTAGAATGGTGATACAAAGTATCATAATACCACATTTTGACTACTGCAACAGTTTATTGATAGGACTGCCGAGGAAGGTATTGAGGGCTTTACAGTTAACACAAAATGTTATTGCTAGAGTCTTGTGTGGATTGTCTAGATGTGATCACATTTCAGGTGCATTAGTATACCTACATTGGCTGCCAATAGAATTTAGGGTTAGACATAAGATACTTTTATTGGTTCTTAAAAGTTTAATGGATTTAATACCACCAGTAAGTTCAACAATCTTTCACCTACATAAACCAACAAGCAGTGGCGTAGCTAGGGGGGTACCAGGGGAGCGGCCGCTCCCTCAAATGGAGATCTGCTGGCGCTGGCACCTATTTTTTTCTCAATGTGTTGCATTGAAAATCTGCGCCAGCGCTGGCGGAAGTCTGCTTTTGCTTCCCCCGCGCCATCAACCTGGCTCCGCTTCTGCCAACAAGATCTTTAAGGTCAGCATCATTGAAGATGTTAGATGTGCCTTCCTTCAAAATGATCCGACTGGAGGAATATAGGATCTCAATTTTCTATGTCATTGGACCTATTTTATAGAACAATCTCCCTTTGTCATTGAGAGTGATTGATAAGCTTGATCAGTTTAAGAAAACTTTCAAAACCTATTTATATCAGTGTGCTTTTAATATGGTCACTTGAAGGGTTAAAGGGAGTGAAGGAGTGGACTGACAAGTCTTGTGTGATGTTTAGATGATGATTCAATGTAAATTATGGTTTGATAATGTAATTGTTGTTACTTTGTGAATATTTTGTATGTACATTGAAGGTGAAAGGGGCAGACTGAGGAGTAACGTAAGGAAATACTTCTTCACAGAAAGAATGTGGAACAGCCTTCTGGTGGAGGTGGTGGAGATGAAGTCCATATCTGAATTTGGGACAAGTACATAGGATCTCTTAAGTGAGAGGAAGGGAGAAGAGAAGGTATGGATGAGTATACTGAATAGACCATCATCTACCTTCATTTTTCTACGTTTCTAGTTAAGAGGACACTCGATGAAACTAATGACCAGCGGATTGAAATTAAATCATAGAAATCTTTTTTTTAATGCAATACATAATTCAGCTCTGGAATCCGTTGATGGAGGATGTAGTCAATATGACCAACATAGCAGGATTCAAAAGAGGACTAAAGAAATTGCTGGAGGAAATATCCATAAAAAGTATTAGAAAGGTAGATGTGAAATAGCCACTGTCCATCCCTGAAAATGAACTATAAGAAATAGATCTACGTTACGGGATCTTGCGGTTACTTAAGTCCTAGACTGGCCATAGTCAGAGACAGGATACTTGACCTGATGGACCTTGCTTTGACTAAGTATGATTTTTCTTATGTTCTAATGTTCTTTCCTATACTGTGTGTTGCAGATGAACCTAGTGGTCTTACAATAAAGTGGTTATCATCATAGCTAAAGAAGATGGGGCATGCTGGTTGGGAAGATTTCCACTTTATTATGAGACTGCTTACCTCATGACTCCACAGACATTTAACCCTCCCTCATAGTTATACGATATAGTAGCTCTTTGCTGAAGGGCTGTCCTGCTAGTTGGTATTTTAGGGATACTGTATTTGTAGTATGCTCTTCTCCATCCTCAGTTGGCTCCTCTGCATCCTTCTCTTCTGCTCCACAGCTACAGGCACAAATGTTGTTCCATATGCCACATATAACAAAATACCTCATTCACTTGAACAGGAGCAGTGCGAAGGAAACCTGGTATGGTTGTGCATGGCCAAAAAGGGTTTGGTTTTTAAATTTTAATGAAATTTTCCCAGTTTTTGGTTATTTTTTAGTTTGATTTATTCATTTTTATTAAGGAGTGGCCTAGTGGTTATGGTGGTAGACTTTGGTCCTGGGGAACTGAATTCGATTCCCACTTCAGGCACAGGCAGCTCCTTGTGACTCTGGGCAAGTCACTTAACCCTCCATTGCCCCAGGTACAAATAAGTACCTGTAAGCCGCGTTGAGCCTGCCATGAGTGGGAAAGCGCGGGGTACAAATGTAACAAAAAAAAAAGCTTAAAAATGTAAGTAGTTGATTGTATGTGTGTTAATTTGTAGGTATACATATGTACAAGCAATTTGCATAATTCATATCTTTAGACACTCAAACAAATTAAATGCATGCTCGCAAATACCCATCCCTAAAATCCAGGTTTTCAGCAACCTAAACATTTATTCCATAATGAGTCTAGTAATGAGATGAAAATAACAGAAGAGGGGTGGAGGAATGCAAAATGTATAACCCACACACACACCGTTTACTAAGCAGCATTGCAATGCCGACACAGCCCATTCAAAGTGAATGGGCTGTGCCGGCATTAGCACACAGCAACTGCTAGCGCGGCTTAGTAAACGGAGGTAAATCATCCATTTTTGAGACTAAGAAAGTTTATTTTACTTGGTTGTCAAAAACTCCTAATAGATCTAGGAATATTTTTGTATTGACTAAGAATTTGTTCACTGCTTCTCAAGGTACTAAACAATGTTTATTGTCATGGTTGTGGCCGTGCCCTTATGTTCAGACCTACTGTTTCTTTGTATCTAACTATGTGACCTCTCCAGTCTGCCTTTTTCCCTGTTGTTCTTCCTGTAAGCCAAGCCTGACTTTGGTCTCCCTGCTTCTGCTTCATTTCCTGTTGTTGTTCTTCCTGTTAGCCAAGCTTCACTTTGGTCTCCCTGCTTCTGCTTCATATTGTTGCCACCCCTCTCGGCTGGACTGTAGTGATGTGCTCCCAGATACCTGATGGTTGTTGTCATGGCGAATATCCAGGGAACACACACTCACAGCCGAGGGAGTGGAACAAATAAACTAACCTCGTCCTTTACTCTCAAAGAATAAAGGAGGAAAAGAAGCTAAATTTAGGATTTGTTCCTGAAATGGAAGGACCAAACTTTCAGATTTGCAAATTATCTCTTTCTTTATTGAATACAAATGCAAGCAAATTTTCATTCAAATAAACTGAAATTCACAATTAGTGTGAAGCTTAATAGAACTGCAATAACATATTCAACATTCAAATGTAGAACTACATGTATACCCTTAACTTTGTTTCACCTAAAAAGGCGGAAAAGAACCTTTTCAGATAAGTATTTAAATTGTCTTTTATCAAAATCAGATATTTGTGGTTATTCTCTTTCCTGATGTAGAAATTGGTCTCTTTGTGTGCACTATTGGTGTTTTTGCAGGGATCTCATGGATTTTTAATATCTGATGGTCTGTTCCTTTGTTTTCCCTTAACATGTTGTGAAAAAATAATATATTTTTTTCAACACCCTTGGCAATGTCACTTAGCTGTGGTGGAATTTATTTAGGTGATGTCTTTCTTGCGTTGGAGCTCATCTGGAACCCTTCAGAGGATGACTCCCCCAGATTTCTTCTCCCTAAACCTCACTCATAAAGAAAATAAATGGAGGCAAGACCCTTGAACTCCCTCTGTTCTTGTTCAGGCTCTGGTGACGATTAACCAATTCTCAATACTGTGGCCAAACTCTCTAATTGAAATAAAATAAGTTAAAGGTTTCCTCACTACAAAACCTATTTCTCACTTTTGTTTCCCTAGTCTAAAATGATCCAGCAGGCTTCAACATTCCATCTCACAGACTTCACATAAATGCATAACTTTTCCCTTCACAGCTATCAGATCAATCTGGAGAATACAGCACACTCAGACAACAGCAGTGCTGGATTTTCTTTATTCTGAAGTCAGATTCCAAACCTTGCTTGCACTGAACTCAGAACTCTCACAAACAACACACCTTCCCCCCAGACACAGCTTAATGGCTTCTTTCTTCAAATCACAGATTCACCTCTCAGTCCTTCCCCTGTGTCAGAGTTAAAATCCTTACACACTTTTTCCTGACACCCTTATAGTTTCTTTCACTTAGTATAACTACCAGCAGAAATCACAGTCTCTCAGAACCTGAGTCTCAACTGTTTTCCCCTATTCTAAAAAGAGTAGGCAGCCATGTGTCCACTTAATACCTGAGCCTACAGACTCTCATTCCACCTTCCATGACCTTAAATTCCCTTAGAACTTAACCATTCCATTCACTGCATGCTGGGACATACATACCTCTGTTTCACTCCAAACCAAACTAAATTTGGTTTAAAACTCACAGCTTTCTATTAGTACAGCTCTCTCCCACCCAAAATACATCAGTTTTTCCCCACATGTATTCAGCAACACAATCATGAAAAAGGCAGTCTGTTTATTGAAGTCAGTGGCGTAGCCAGACCTGACATTTTGGGTGGGCCCAGAGCTAATATGGGTGGGCACTATATATATAGATATATATATAGATATAGAGAGAGAGACATGAGTAGTGTTTCTTGGAATACTACAAAATAATGCCTTAGAATGCACTTGATGATGGATTTCTAAGTATTCTGCCCAACAGCTGCCCTGCATCAACATAAACCACTTACTTAATGTGAAAAAAAAAACAATAGTTTTAAATATAGTTACATTATGCCATATAAACTTGTAATGTAAAAAATAAAAAAGCATTTGTCAATTTTATTACCTGCTGCTGGGCTGGCAGCTGCTGCTGCTTGGAGTTGGCAGTAAAGTTACTCAATTCTGGAATGATCTTCTCCATTCAAATTTCGAAGAGAACCTTTCTTTCCCAATTTCCCACATTTCAGGGCAGGGCCAGGGCAGGCTGAGGCTCGCACTAACCCTAAGTGCCGTGCGTGCACGTGAAGCTATGCCCGCCCCTCAGATGCCAGTTGAGTGAGTTGCCACCACGAGCGAGTGGACGGAGCCGAGGCCGAGCGGAGCGAGAGCGAGGCTGAGCACACCCCCGCCGCGCACAGCCATGTCCGTGTAGAATGGAGGAAAACAGCAACTACTACGACGTGCTGATGATGCGACCTGGAGAGATGATCAGCTGAGCAGCAGTGAGCGGGTGCCCGCGATGGCGCGACGTGTAGGCTACTGCACTGCTGCAGTCAGTGAGTTGTGTGCGCGTGGGTGGTGGGTGGGTCTGAGCCGCCGAAATCGGGCTGGCCTGGAAAGATTAAGGAACCTGAAGAGAGCTGAGCGCGAGCGGGTGCCGTCTCCGTGGTATGCACTGCTGCTGCTGCAGTGTATGTGCGCTTGGGTGGGCGGGCCTGGGCCGAACTTGTTTAGAATCTCCCTCCCCCATAGAAGTAAATGCAAAACTTCCTATACAGAGAATTTCAAAGTCAATTTTAACCTGACTTGTACCCAAAACAGAAAGGAACATTTTAAAGTACAATCCCCACTTAATCATGGTTTATTTCTTGAAAAATAAAACCACATTTAAGAAACATCTCACACTTTCTTCAGCTAACTCTATTAATAATTCCCAAACTAAACTTTAAACCTTTTCCAGCCAGCAGCCTCCACCAAAACCCTGGAACAAGCCTCCCCAGAGCCCCAGGAAAAAACATTTAATATATGTTACCATATATTACAATATCCTACTTGTGACATCATCAGCCTACTCCTTTATAAGGACCCAGGGAGCTTTCCTATGTTGCCTTTGCAAGAGGTCTCTTAATCTTGTGTTACCTGTTTAGAGCATTTCCCTGCTTGGCTTTGTTCCTGAGTATCTTGCTCCTGAAGGTCTGTTCTGTGTTTCTTTGAGTCTTGTGTTTCAATGCTTTGCTTTGTTTCTATGTGTTTGCTTTTGTACCTTGATCCTGAAAGCCTGGCTCTAGAGTCACACCCTGCCCTTGGTGTCTGTATCTGTTTAACTCTACCCTTGGTTCCTGCTTTTAGCCTAGCCCCGCTTTTGACTCTTGCTATAGTTAAGCTCTGTTTTAGCCAAGCTCTGTTTCTGTATTCCCTGTTCTGTTTCCTATGTGTGTGGTTCTTGTCTGTTTATTCTGAGTCTGTAGAAGCCAGCATTATACCTGATTACTTCACTGCTATCCATCTGTGGGTGCTGGTAAGCATATTGCTTCTTTGTTTGTTTGTTTGTCTTCCCTTAGTCTGCTTAATCCTTTGCCTGCCATGTTTGCTTCCTGGCTCTTGAGCTGTGTTTCTGCCAAGTTCTGTTCCTGTGTGTGTTTGAGCCAGGTTTTGCTCCTGCTCTGTGTTTGAGCTAGCTCTGTCCCAGTTCCCTGCTAAGCCAAGTCCCTTTCAGTATCCTGTTCCAGCCAAGCCAAGTCCCTTTCAGTATCCGGTTCCAGCTAAGCCAAGCCCATTCCAGAATCTGGTTCCAGCTAAGCCAAGCCCGTTCCAGAATCCGGTTCCAGTCCAGCCGAGCCTGTTCCAGAATCCAGTTCCAGTCAAGCCAAGCCCATTCCAGTATCTGGTTCCAGCCATGCCTGTTTGAGAATCCTGAATCTTGTTTGAGAATCCTAAATCCGGTTCCAGCCAAGCTTGTTTGAGAATCCTGAATCCTGTTTGAGAATCCTGAATCCTGTTCCAGCCAAGCCTGTTTCAGAATCCTGAATCCTGTTTAAGAATCCTGAATCCGGTTCCAGCCAAGCCTGTTTGAGAATCCTGAATCTTGTTTGAGAATCCTGAATCCTGTTCCAGCCAAGCCTGTTTGAGAATCCTGAATCCGGTTCCAGCCAAGCCTGTTTGAGAATCCTGAATCTTGTTTGAGAATCCTGAATCCTGTTCCAGCCAAGCCTGTTTGAGAATCCTGAATCTTGTTTGAGAATCCTGAATTCTGTTCCAGCCAAGCCTGTTCGAGAATCCTGAATCCTGTTCCTTGTCTTGCTTTTGTTATTCTTGTTGCCTAGCTCCTACCCTGCCTTGCCTGTCTAGGTGTGCTTTGTCTTGTCTCTTTCAATCTAGTCCTGTCTGGATCCAGTCCTTGCCTTGTCCTTGTCTTGCCCTTTTCTGGACCCAGTTTTTAATCTACTTCCGTGTTTTGCCTTGTCTTGCATTTCTGGGTCCCAGTCCCAGTTTTAATCCAGTTCCAGGTCGTGTCTTGTCCTGTCTGGTTCCAGTTCTGGCCCTTTGCCTTCTTTTCCTTGCCTCGTCTGGATCAGGTTCTTGTATTGTCCATTGTGTTTAGTTACCTCTGTCCTGCCTTGTTGAGTCTGTTAGTTTATCCTAGTCCAGTCTGTTCTGATTCCTGCCTGTGCCAGCCCAGGTGATTTGTCTGCCAAAGCTCCGGCTTTGGTCTAAGGGCTTATTCTTGACAGTTGTGACATTTATCTACTCCATTGAGTTGTGAAACCTTGTCAGATTTTTTTCCATGAAAAGACTGAAAAAATTCACTCTACTTTGGATTTAGGGATCCAAGTCACTGATATTGGGAGCATACCTATGGATCAATTTGAATATTGTGTCCAGAAGTGTAACCCCCTTGTTTACTAAGCTGCGCGGCAATGCCGATACAGCCCATTCAAAGTGAATGGGCTGTGTCGGCATTAGTGCACAGCAGCAGCTAGCGTAGCTTAGTAAACAGAGGGGTAAATGCAACACTTCAGGCTCTTTTGATAGATGATCTTGGAAAAACTAATTGTTTTTCTGCATCCCTCAGCCTCAAATTTTGATCCGTGTCCTTCAACTTTATTATTGACTGTGAAAGATGTAATGCTTAAGTCTGTTATGCCTTTGATCAACAAACCTTTGAGACTGGGGATTGCATCTAATGCCTGGAACACTGCAGTGGTATGGCCAATATTGAACTCCCCCCCCCCCCATATTATACAGCCAATGGCATTTCAACAGGAAAGCTAATATAAAGTTCTATATTGATATATCTTTTTCCTTTTTTCCTAACCTTACAAATCTAATAAAATTATTCTTTTTTAACACAGAAAGTATAAAAAGAATAATTTATAGCTAATGGCAGTAATATCTAATGTATGGCTGTAACAGTCAAGCTTCCAGGAAATATCTTTAGAATTGCATGTTGACACTCATACCATCACAAATTGTCATGTTTACCAAAAGCAGGAACTGGGTTTGTGAGCCCTTGGGCCACTGCCGAGGAGCGGCAGTGGCAGGCAAAACCACCCCACACCAGGAACAAGACAGAACTCAGATAGGAACAGCAAGACTTCACCTGCACTAGCCGCCCTTCCCCAGGAGTTGAGCCCCTGGCTGCAGGCGGCCGACAGGACTTACAGGACAGGGTAGGAACTGGAAGCTGCAAGCAGCCACTAAAACAGGGAACAAATACTGACAAACACGAGACAGAACTGAAAGCTGCCAAGCAGCCACTGAACAAGAAACACAGACAGACAGAAACGAAACACAAAAAGACAAACAAGGAACAAGTCTAGGAAACAAATAACCCTAAGCTAAACTACACACAGACTAACTAACATCAGACAAGTAACTAGAATAAAAACCAAGCTAGGCAGAAGTGCAACAAGCACCAACAAACCAAGGCCTTAGGCGATGCAAAGGCCAGGTAGAGAGTTTCCAAATGGCTAATAAGCCCAGCAGCAGCTGAGATTCAGCTGCAGCAATCACCAGGCAGCTACGGGTGCTGTGCAGGCTCAAACAGTACAAGCACGTCTGGCAGGCCGGAAGATCCGGACTGAACTGGGCTGAAGTCTGGAAGAAGAAACAACACACAGACAATCCAATGCAGCCACCAGGTCTGGCCACCAGGTGGCGAGATGACTGAGAGCCTGAAACATGGGCAGAATCGTAACACAAATGGATTTTATGTGTATCTATTTTGTTGTTAATGTGACTTTTGGATTCCATCTTGTCTTTCTGCCTCTCAACAGCATCTTTAGGGCTGGCATGATGAGTTACTTTGCAGTAATTTAGTTGCCGCTGATATATGGCGTGCTCGAATTTATACTGCATTTGAAAGGGACAGCTATATAAACCTTCTCCTGCTGATCCTGTTTGAGAATGCAATGTACATCAGTAAGCAATCTCTCTGGATTTTGCATGTCAAATTTAAGAGTCCTTTCATACCTCATCATATTATATCATGTAAATCAGTGAATTAATATTTACAATCATTTGGTTATTTGCAGATGATTGGACAGAGAAGTTTATATCCAGCAATGATTTGTCTGAATATGCTCATGCTGACATGCTACTGCTATTAATAGTGTTTTCACACTTTTGGTTGCTATATTATGTATAATTGTTTCTACGCTACTCTTTTTATAATGAAGAATAGAAGCATATACTACACCACAGTTAGACTAGAGTTCAACAATTATGTTAATTGAATACAAGGTTATCATATATGATGTTCTAATTACTGCTATAAATATAGGATGCTACTAACTATAATATATGAGGATGCTTGGGTGCATAAAGAGAGGCATGATCAGCAGGAAAAAAGAGGTGATAGTGCCATTGTATAAGTCTCTGGTGAGGCCCCATTTGGAGTACTGCTTGCAATTCTGGAGACGGCATCTATGGAAAGATACAAACAGGATAGAGTCGGTTCAGAGGGCAGCTACGAAATTAGTAAATGGTCTTGAATGCAAAAATTATAGGGACAGGCTTTTGAACCTCAACATGCATACGCTGGAAGAGAGGAGGGAGAGAGGAGACGTGATAGAAATGTTTAAATATCTCTAGGGCATTTATGTACAAGAAGAGAGCCTTTTTCAAATAAAGGAGAGGTCTGGAATGAGGGGGCATATGACAAAGTTAAGAGGGAATAGGCTTAGGAGTAACCTAAGGAAGTATTTATTTCACAGAAAGGGTGGCGGAAGCGTGGAATGGCCTCCCGGTGGAGGTGGTGGAGTCTAGGACTGTTCCAGAATTTAAAAAAGGCATGGGATAAGCATGTGAGATTGCTTAGGAACAGGTAGAATTAGGGGTTACAGAGGATGGGCAGACTGGATGGGTCATTTGGCCTTTATCTGCCGTCATGTTTCTATGTTTCTAAGCTATATACCATCAGTGAATCAGCTGAGGTGAGAAGCGCATCACCTTACTCAGCAACCCGTATTTTTTCTTTACCGTCATGCAATTGTTCAAGTTCAGCGTGATGGTAAGTTATGTTAACACATTTGTGTATAGAGGTGTTTTCATCTGGTATACTCTGCATATTACCATTCTGCTCAGGTTATTTATAAATGCAATATCAACATCACTTCAGCAAACTGATCATATCATTAATACATGTAAAGATGAGTTTAAAGATTATTTCTCTAAATGTTAAAGGTTTTAACAATCCAATCAAGAGGAGGAAAATATTAACCAGCGTAAATACAGATTTACCTGATGTTCTTTTTCTACAGAAACCCACCAATCCACAAGTGAGTCTGCTAAACTTGAAACCGTTTAGTCTCGCCCTCCCGTTTTCTTTGCAGCGGATGGGAAAAGAAATAGAGTAGCAACACTTATAAGAAAAAGATCTGATATCAGTATCCTTTCACATTTGGCAGACTCCTGGGGAAGATGGGGTAAAGTTAATATAAAAATCAATGACATATATTTAACACTTATTTACATATATGCTCCAAATGTAAATAATCCGGACTTCTTTAAAATAATTGCTGATCTATATATTCAAGAAAGTTCAAACAAATGTATAATTGGAGGGGACTTTAGTCTAGTGCTCTATCCATCTATAGATAGGAAGTCTGCTATATCATATAAATATAGAAAATCATGAAACACTCTTCATGACATCATTAAACAGCTTGCATTGATTGATATATAACGCCTCATGATACTATGTAAGCCACATTGAGCCTGCAAAAAGATGGGAAAATGTGGGGTACAAATGTAACAAATAAATAAATAAATATATGGAGGTATCAATCTAGAACATTAATATACCTTTTACTCTAATCCATACAACTCATATTCACGATTAGATTTCTTTTTAATTAATACATCTTTACTTAGTTCAGTATCAAACTCAAATATTGGTACAATATCAGGCTTATTTTCAAAAGAGAAGGGCGCCCATCTTTCGACACAAATTGGGAGATGGGCGTCCTTCTCCCAGGGACGCCCCAAATCGGCATAATTGAAAGCCGATTTTGGGCATCCCCAACTGCTTTCCATCGCGGGGACGACCAAAGTTCCCAGGGGCATGTCCATAGACCATTATTAAATGGACTTGGGGAAAATCAACTGCATATTTCTGGGATTAGCAGCATAAAATGTTTTTTACTTTTTTGGGATCTTGCCAGGTATTTGTGACCTAGGTTGGCCACTGTTGGAAACAGGATGCTGGGCTTGATGGACCTTTGGTCTGTTCCAGTATGACAATACTTATGTACTTATGTTTTACCAAAGGTAAATTGTTCCAAATTAATTTGATTGAATTCTTTGACTGGGCGACCAGAGAATTGGGTCGAGGACATGCATTAGATGTAATCAACATGGATTTCAGCAAAGCTTTTGACACAGTTCCTCATTGGAGGCCCAAAGTGGTGAACTGGATAAGAAACTGGTTTACAGACAGACACCAGAGGGTGGTGGTCATTGAAATATTTTTTTGTTACATTTGTACCCCGCACTTTCCCACTCATGGCAGGCTCAATGCGGCAGGCAATGGAGGGTTAAGTGACTTGCCCAGAGTCACAAGGAGTTGCCTGTGCCGGGAATTGAACTCAGTTTCTCAGGACCAAAGTCCACCACCCTAACCACTAAGCCACTTCAGGTTTGGAAAAGGCTAACCTGCTCACTGCAAAATATCTCACTCGGAGGAAGGAAAGGTGAGTAGCAGAGATCCTCAAGGATCAGTGCTGGGGTGGATTCTGTTCAATATATTTGTGAGTGACATTGCTGAAGGGTTAAAAGGTAAGGTTTTCTTTTTTGCAGATGATACCAAGATTTGTAATAGAGTGGACACCCTGGAGGGAGTGGAAAACATGAAAAGATATCTGCAAAAGTTAGAAGAATGATCTAATGTTTGGCAGTTAAATTATAGTGCAAAGAAGTGAAAAGTGATAAGAGCATAAGCATTGCCATACTGGGACAAACCAAAGGTCCATCAAGCCCTGCATCCTGTTTCCAACAGTGGCCAATCCAGGTTACAAGTACCTGGCAAGATCCCAAAACAGTACTTTATGCTGCTTATCCTAGAAATAAGCAGTGGATTTTCCCAAGTCCATCTTAATGGCTTATGAACTTTTCTTTTAGGAAGCTATCCAAACCTTTTTTTAGACCCCACTGTTTTTACCACATTCTCTGACAACAAATTCCAGAGTTTAATTACACGTTCAGTGAAGAATTATTTTCCCAAAATATGTTTTAAATTTACTATTTTGAAGCTTCATTGTGTACCCTTTAAAGTCCTTTATTTTAACATATTGTATGTTATTTTTTCTGTCATTTTGTCAACTGTCTTGAATGGTTTTTTTATCAAGAAGAGGGTATAGAAAGAAAATACATAAAATAAACATTCAGTAACCAATGATGATTTACTTTCAAGTAAACATTTTATTAAAACCAAAGTCCAGTGTAACAACAATCAACCCCATGAATCAATTTTTTACCACATATCCAAAAGAGTATAAGCATTATTCTTTCTTCAGCTATTTATAAAGGGCCTGATATTCGGTCGGCAGCAATCAACATTTTGCTGACCACCGCCGGCATTAAACCTGGAAATTCAATGCTGGGTCATGGGCATTGAATTTCTAGGTTTCCGGAGCCAGCTAAAGTATTGCCGGTTAAGTGTGATATTCAGCACTTAACCGGCTATCCAGCTTATTTTCAAAAGAAGCCGGCCATCTTCCGACACAAATCGGGAGATGGCTGGCCATCTCTCAAGGCCGGCGAAATCGGCATAATCGAAAGCCGATTTTCGCCAGCCTCAACTGCAGTCCGTCATGGAGCCGGCCAAAATTCAAGGGGGCGTGTTGGCAGGGTACAGAAGGCGGGACGGGGTGTTACAAGATGGCCGGCTTCGCCCAATAATGGAAAAAAGAAAGCCGGCCCTGATGAGCATTTGACCGACTTTACTTGGTCCCTTTTTTTTCAGGTCCAAGTCCCAAAAAGTGCCCGAACTAACCAGATAACCACCAGAGGCAGGGCCGGTCTTAGCAAGTGCGGGGCCCTATGCAGACCAATTTGATGGGGCCCCACCCTAGCCCCGCCCCCTAGCCCCGCCCCCTCCCTAGCTCCAGGGCCGGCCACCCTTCCCTCCAAGCTCCCAGACCGCTCCCTCCGAGCTCCAAGGCCCCCAGCTCCAGGGCCTCCCTCCCAGTCATTTTTTAACATCCCCCTCCAAAATCCAGTACTAGGTATGCCGAGAATACAAAACACTCAGGACCTATAGAGCAATTCTACCATACCATAAGCAGTCATTTCTACTAAATCACACAAAGAAAAGGAAAACATCTTAAAACACTACAGTGAGCACTAGAGCATCAATTTACCTATTGTAAAATGAAACCAGACAGAACAGTACAGATCGTCGTCGATCCTGCACAGTCAATGCCAAGTGAAAGCCATGTCTTTTTCACAAACACAGATACATCCTAATCCACGATAGAATAAGTAGTAATATTAAAACTTTCTATTTAGACAAAAATTAAACTGAACCCCCAAGATGCCAGACTCTGCATACAATGCAACACCACAGAAACAGAAAATGTCCCCTAGTACTGTGCAAAATATAAAGACAGCAGATGTAAATTTGAAAAAAAAACCTAACAAATACCAATCACCACTTTACAAATTAACAAACAGAAATAAAACAAATATAAAAAATAAAATAATACCATTTTATTGGACTAATAGATTTAGCTTTCAGAGGCCAAAACATCCTTCCTCAGGTCAATATAGTATAGTACTGTTACAGTATCCTATCCTGACCTGAGGAAGGGGGTTTTGTTCTCTGAAAGTTAGACAAAATGTATTAAAATTAGTCCAATCAAAAGATTACCTTGTTTACATGTTCTATATTATAAACATTTATTAGCACATCTACAATACTACTTTATCCTAAAGCAAAAAAATAAAAAATATATATTTTATTTACAGTTTGTTGTCTCAGGTTTCTCCTTTCCTCATCTTCTTTTCACTGTCTTCCTTCCATCCAGCATCTGTCTTCGGTCTCTCTCTGCCATCCAGTGTCTGCCCTCTCTGCTGTCACCTCCATCCAATGTCTGCCCTCTCTCCCTGCCCCTTCTATCCACATCTGCCCTCTATCTCTGCCCCTTCCATGATCCATCCACCATCTGCCCCTGTCTGCCCTCTCTCTCCCCCCATCCATTCACTGTCTGCCCTTTCTATCCCTTCCATCCACTGTCTGCCCTCACTCTCTCTGCCCCTTCAATCCACCATTTGCCCTCCCTCTGCCATCCATCCAGGGTTTGCCCTCCCTCTCGCTCCCCATCCAGGATATGCCCCTCTCTCCGCCCCTTTTTTTCAGCCACCAGTTCCAGCCCCACTATCCCACCAGTCCCGAGCTTCAGCCCCCCAGCCAATTCTCCCTGTCCCCTTTTCAGCCCCCAGTTTCAGCCTCCAGTCCCAGTACTAGCCCCCTTATCCCACCTACCCTCCTTTTCAGCCCCCAGTTCCAGCCCCCTTCATCCACATGCCTTGTATTAGGGCCCCCTTTTCAGAACCATTCTCCCACCTGACCCACGCATGCCCCATTTTCCCACCAGCCCCAGGCTACATATGGCCCCTCCTCAGACCCCAGTGACAGTCCCCTTCTCCCATCCAAGAACCCCAGTCCCCTCCCCACCCGTCCCCTTCAACCATCCAAGAACCCCCTCCCTGCCCCCTTCTCCCATCCGTGATCCCCTCCCCATCCCCAGTCCCCTTCAACCATACAAGAACCCCCTCTCCACCCCCTTCTCCCATCCGTGAATACCCCTCCCACCTCAGTCCCCTTATCCCATCCAAGAACCCCAGTCCCCTCCCCACCCATCCCCTTCTCCCATCCATGACCCCCTCCCCAACCCCAGTCCCCTTCAACCATCCAATAACCCCCTCCCCACCCCCTTCTCCCATCCGTGAATACCCCTCCCACCTCAGTCCCCTTATCCCATTCAAGAACCCCAGTCCCCTCCCCACCTGTCCCCTTCAACCATCCAAGAACCCCCTCCCCACCCCTTCTGCCATCCGTGAACCCCCTCTCCACCTCCCCATTTGAGAACCCCCACCCTACCCTTCCCCCACCTGAGAACACCCACCCCCACCCTTCCCCCACCTGAGTCCCTCCCCCCCCGACCCACCTACAAGCTGACCTCCATTCTGCCACCCACCACCCTCACTGCCTTAAAAAAAACAATTTGGAAGCATCGGAGAGACAGTGACAGGCAGCGCCTCGTGTCTGCCCTGCTACTAAAAATCTCTTCGATGTCGTTCGGGCCTTCCCCACATTGAGTCCCGCCCGCCCTCATGGTAATTGGAAGTTACCTCAGAGGAGGGCTGGACTCAATGTGGGAAGGCCCAATGACGTTGAACAGATTTTAGTAGCAGGGCGGGCAGACGCGAGGCGCTGCCTGTCACTGTCTTCGGCGCTTCCAAATTGCGTTTTTAAAGGCAGGAGACAGGAGCAGTGACTCGGAGCACCCCCCCCCCCCACCCGCTGACATCGGGGGGGCGGACCGCCCCCACCACGCCGCCGTCGCGCATCGGATTCGTTGGGAGGGAGGACGGAAGGACGGACTGGAGCTCAGGCAGGCGGGGCGACCTGAGGCGCGCGCGGGGCCCCACTGAGCACGGGGCCCTATGCGGCCGCCTCGGTCGCTTCGCCTTAAGACCGGCCCTGACCGGAGGGAATCAGGGATGACCTCCCCTGACTTCCCCAGTGGTCACTAATCCCCTCCCACCCTCAAAAAAACAACTTTAAAAACTTTTCTTGCCAGCCTCTATGCCATCCTCAAATGTCATACCCAGCTCCCTGACAGCAGTATGCAGGTCCCTGGAGCAGTTTTTAGTGGGTGCAGTGCACTTCAGGCAGGTGAACCCAGGCCCATCCCCCCCCCCCCCACCTGTTACACTTGTGGTGGTAAATGGGAGCCCTCCACCCCCCCAAACCCACTGTACCCACATGTACAGTGGTGGAAATAAGTATTTGATCCCTTGCTGATTTTGTAAGTTTGCCCACTGACAAAGACATGAGCAGCCCATAATTGAAGGGTAGGTTATTGGTAACAGTGAGAGATAGCACATCACAAATTAAATCCGGAAAATCACATTGTGGAAAGTATATGAATTTATTTGCATTCTGCAGAGGGAAATAAGTATTTGATCCCCCACCAACCAGTAAGAGATCTGGCCCCTACAGACCAGGTAGATGCTCCAAATCAACTCGTTACCTGCATGACAGACAGCTGTCGGCAATGGTCACCTGTATGAAAGACACCTGTCCACAGACTCAGTGAATCAGTCAGACTCTAACCTCTACAAAATGGCCAAGAGCAAGGAGCTGTCTAAGGATGTCAGGGACAAGATCATACACCTGCACAAGGCTGGAATGGGCTACAAAACCATCAGTAAGACGCTGGGCGAGAAGGAGACAACTGTTGGTGCCATAGTAAGAAAATGGAAGAAGTACAAAATGACTGTCAATCGACAAAGATCTGGGGCTCCACGCAAAATCTCACCTCGTGGGGTATCCTTGATCATGAGGAAGGTTAGAAATCAGCCTACAACTACAAGGGGGGAACTTGTCAATGATCTCAAGGCAGCTGGGACCACTGTCACCACAAAAACCATTGGTAACACATTACGACATAACGGATTGCAATCCTGCAGTGCCCGCAAGGTCCCCCTGCTCCGGAAGGCACATGTGACGGCCCGTCTGAAGTTTGCCAGTGAACACCTGGATGATGCCGAGAGTGATTGGGAGAAGGTGCTGTGGTCAGATGAGACAAAAATTGAGCTCTTTGGCATGAACTCAACTCGCCGTGTTTGGAGGAAGAGAAATGCTGCCTATGACCCAAAGAACACCGTCCCCACTGTCAAGCATGGAGGTGGAAATGTTATGTTTTGGGGGTGTTTCTCTGCTAAGGGCACAGGACTACTTCACCGCATCAATGGGAGAATGGATGGGGCCATGTACCGTACAATTCTGAGTGACAACCTCCTTCCCTCCGCCAGGGCCTTAAAAATGGGTCGTGGCTGGGTCTTCCAGCACGACAATGACCCAAAACATACAGCCAAGGCAACAAAGGAGTGGCTCAGGAAGAAGCACATTAGGGTCATGGAGTGGCCTAGCCAGTCACCAGACCTTAATCCCATTGAAAACTTATGGAGGAAGCTGAAGCTGCGAGTTGCCAAGCGACAGCCCAGAACTCTTAATGATTTAGAGATGATCTGCAAAGAGGAGTGGACCAAAATTCCTCCTGACATGTGTGCAAACCTCATCATCAACTACAGAAGACGTCTGACCGCTGTGCTTGCCAACAAGGGTTTTGCCACCAAGTATTAGGTCTTGTTTGCCAGAGGGATTAAATACTTATTTCCCTCTGCAGAATGCAAATAAATTCATATACTTTCCACAATGTGATTTTCCGGATTTAATTTGTGATGTGCTATCTCTCACTGTTACCAATAACCTACCCTTCAATTATGGGCTGCTCATGTCTTTGTCAGTGGGCAAACTTACAAAATCAGCAAGGGATCAAATACTTATTTCCACCACTGTAGGTGCCCCCCTTCACCCATAAGGGCTATGGTAATGGTGTAGAGTTGTGAGGAGTGGGTTTTGGGGGGGATTTGGGGGGCTCATCACCCAAGGTAAGGGAGCTATGCACCTGGGAGCTATTTTAATGTGTTTTTTTTTAATTTTTAGAAGTGCCCCCTAGGGTGCCCGGTTGGTGTCCTGGCATGTCAAGGGGACCAGTGCACTACAAATGCTGGCTCCTCCCACGACCAAATGCCTTGGATTTGGCCGGGTTTGAGATGGCCGGCCTCGGTTTCCATTATTAGCAAAAACCGAGGCCGGCCATCTCTGACATTTGGCCGGCCCCAACCATATTATCAAAATGAAAGATGGCCGGCCATCTCGTTTTGAATATATGGTTGGCCCAGCCCCTTCATGGCGCCATCCTCGGAGATGGGCGCCCTTAGAGATGGCTGGCTCCATTCGAAAATGCTTTTATGTGGTCCTAATTATGTGGTTAACCTGACCAGTTAAGTGCTGAGTATCGGCACATAACTGGCCTACTGCCAGTTTTCAGTCCAACACTAACCAATTATTTTCAATGGCACTAACAGATTAAATGCCACTGAAAATTAGCGGTTAGCAGGAGCCATTTCTGGGCAATTAAATTGCTCTAAATATCAATCCCAAAGTTTTAAATTTGTCGAAAACCTTAAGACAGCTCAGTATTTTCAGCAGATATCTGTATCCCTTCACTTCTTAGCTGTATTCTGTAATATTGATCAGACATTCCATGCTGGGTTCATTTGTTTCACCTCTCATACTGAATATGTGCTCCTTCTGTAATGAGAAACACAGAGCGCAAAATCTAATTTCCAGTTCTTTGGAACAAGCTTCCTATTTATTCACTAACTGATCTACACAAAATCATTTGTGTGCACCTGTTTTCTTTGGTATTGCAAAGATTTGTAAGACAAAAGTATCCTGTAATTAATCCTGACAAGCAAGGGAGACGCCAAAATTCAGAGCTGTACTGCAAGCATTGTTTGACATCAGAGGTCTCCTTTAGTTTAAAAAAAAAGAAAAAAGGCACCTCCTCCATTAGTAAATGAGAGTTGCAGCATTAAGGACAAAGCATATTCTTTTTGAAGCTTTGATGTACTGATGTAGGATTTTGTTTTTTCAAACGGGCAATTATAGCAACATGGTTTAAGTGACATCTGCCAAAGATGATCTTTTTGGTAAAGCATCTTGATTTATCTTTGTGTCTCAGTCTGTATTTAAAATAATTTGCACAAGTTAAAAAAAAATATGCCGTTAACATCGGGAATTCTAATCAGGCACAGATTAAAGACTAAGAAACCAAATCAGATGTGACTTTGTTTTGATGAAAAAAGTGGTCATGTCATGTCATGTCTGATCTGGTTCCACTTCTCCAGAGGAGTAGAGATGGTGGGGAGGGGGAGGAAGGAGGGGAAATACCATTTTAGCTTGCAGTCATAAGGAATAGGTGTGTGTGAGGGCTGGTTTTTCAACTTATTTGTCTCAGGATGGAAGTGGAGGGGACAGCACGCTTCATCTTTGAGAGGCTCTGGCCCTTTTAAGAAGCTCCCTTGGAACATTGGGTGGTGGGTTAGTGGCCCAATGCTCCCAGGGAGGATGAATAATGAAGGTTGATCACAAGTTGCATTATTTACCATGGGAGTCACTAATTTGCAGTACTGAGATACTGCAGGTAAGTGACTCTTGTGGTAAACCAATGTAAAAAGCCAACTTTTACCATATTAAAGGCCACTTTTACTAAACCATGTTAGCGATTCCTATGCAGCAAATGCGACACAGCCCATTCATTTTAAATGGACTGCAGCACATTTGCCACACCAGGAATCGCTAGCACAGTTTAGTAAAAGAGGCCCTAAGGGGTCCTTTTACCAAGCTGCAGTAAAAGTGGGCCTGCACTAGCCTCAGTGCATGTTTTTGACGTATGCTGAGGCCGCCTTTTACCACAACGGGTAAAAGGCTGTCTTTTTTTTTTTTGCTGGAAAAAAGTGACTACGGTAAATGAACCACTTGCCACGCGGCCATTTTTTTTGGGGGGGAAAGCACTTACCGCCAGCCATTGAGGTGGGGGTAAGGGTTATTGCTGGATAAGCACCGGTGCTACAAAAATAGAAATATTTTTGTAGCACTGGAGATGGGGTGCCCTAGGGGTGGGATCTACCACAAGGCTGCTGTGGTGCCCTTTGGTAGCCTGTTGCCGCATGTCAACTCTTTAGTAAAAGGACCCCTAAGATTTTTCTCCCTTAGATTTTTGATTATGAAAATTACAGCTGCCATTTTGAACAAAGATTGTTTGGCAGCTCCTGGGACTGTTAAAGAAGAAAGTAATTTTGTATGGAATCTACTGGGGCTCTCAAGAGGGAGCAACAGTTTTCATTTTGAGAAAGGTTTGAAACTGAAATGCTGGAATTGGATTTTTGTGGCTGCAGACTTTACTCTTTTAGTTAGAGTTTGCATTAAAATTATCAATACTTTGGTGGTACAGTGGACCCTTTTTTTTTAGAAGCATCTGCAGCAGGGACTTTGAACTACAACATACTTTCATCTGGAGGAGCCTAACATGGATTATATTTAGCACTACACTGCAGTTGAGCCTGGAAAGAATTACCAAAGAGTCGTGTGACAATATTAAACAAGTCTTAATTTAATTCCTCTTTTCACTTTATCATTTGTAAAATAGTTTGATTCTGATCTTTCTTTGCCATTTCTGGGACATAGACCATAGAAGTCCACCCGGCACTTTCCTTACATTCTTACTACTGGAGTTGCTGTGAGAACCCACTCCAGCCTATCCTAATCTGTCTTGTCATATATGGGACACAGACTATAGAAGTCTGCCCGGCACTGACCTTAATTCTTCACAGATGGAGTCGCCATACCATCCATTTTCGATATGAGCACATTTCACCAGTGTTAAGACTGCAATGGCTCTCAATCAAGTACTGCATACAATATAAGATCATTTCTTTGGTGTTTAAGATAATAATGAGATAGGTTTCTAAGGTGCTTGCTGCAAAGCTTCATGTGTATTAACCTACATGATCATTGAGATCTATTACTACTACTTATCATTTCTATAGCGCTACTAGATGTACGCAGCGCTGTACACTTGAACATGAAGAGACAGTCCCTTCTCAACAGAGCTTACAATCTAATTAGGACAGACAAACAGGACAAATAAGAGATAAGGGAATTACTAAGGTGGGGATGATAAAACAAGGGTACTGAACAAGTGAGTAAGGGTTAGGAGTTAAAAGCAGCATCAAAAAGGTGGGCTTTTAGCCTATATTTGAAGACGGCCAGGGATGGAGCTTGACGTACTGGCTCAGGAAGACTATTCCAGGCATATGGTGCAGAAAGATAAAAGGAACGGAGTCTGGAGTTAGCGGTGGAGGAGAAGGGTGCAAATAAGAGAGCTTTACCCAGTGAACGGAGTTCCCGGGGAGGAGTGTAGGTAGAGATAAGAGTGGAGAGGTACTGAGGAGCTGCAGAGTGAATGCACTTATAAGTCAATAAGAGAAGTTTGAACTGTATGCGGCACCGGATAGGGAGCCAGTGAAGTGACTTGAGGATAGGGCTAATATGAGCATAGCGACACTGGTGGAATATAAGTTGTGCAGCAGGTTTTAGCAGTCTGTTGAATATGTGCAGAGAAGGATAGGGAGGAGTCGAAGATGACCCCAAGGTTACGAGCTGATGAGACAGGGAGGATGAGAGTGTTATCCACAGAAATAGAGAATGGGGGAAGAGGAGAGGTTGGTTTAGGGGGAAAGATAAGAAGCTCAGTCTTGGTCATGTTTAGTTTCAGATGGCGGTGAGACATCCAGGCAGCAATGTCAGACAGGCAGGCTGATATTTTGGCCTGGATTCCTGCTGAGATTTCTGGTGTGGAGTAGATCTGGGAGTCATCAGCGTAAAGGTGATACTGAAAACCATGGGATGAGATCAGAGTACTAAGGGAAGAAGTATAGATGGAGAAAAGAAGAGGGCCAGGACAGATCCCTGAGGTACACCAACTGACAGTGGGATAGAAGTGGAGGAGGATCCACCAGAGTATACATTAAAAGTACGATGAGAGAGATAAGACTAGTTGATTTTGGATGTTCCAGATAAGATTAAATGAGTTCAGAAACTTGATTTTTTAAGTAGTGGGTCCTCTTATAGAATAAATTACCTCTGAGATTAAAAAAAGATTTGGGACATGAAAGAGTTAAAAAGGAATTAAAACCCCTACATTTTGTACAGGCATATGAATGGATGGTAGATTGATTAAAGTACATGTGAATCTGTTCAGTGTGCAGCAGCAGCTGAGAAAGCAAATAGAATGTTAGGAATTATTAGGAAAGGAATGAAAACAAAAATGAGAATGTTATAATGACTTTGTATCGCTCCATGGTGCGTCCACACCTCAAATACTGTGTGCAATTCTGGTCACTGCTTCTACAAAAAGGTATAGCGGAATTAGAAAAGGTACAGAGAAGGGCAACAAAAATGATAAAGGGGATGACACAACTTCCTTATGAGGAAAGAATAAAGCAGCTAGGGCTCTTCAGCTTGGAGAAGAGATGTCTGAAGAGAGATATGATAGAGGTCTATAAAATACTGAGTGGAGTGGAATGGGTAGATGTGAATCACTTGTTTATCTTTCCAAAAATATTAGTGTAACCTGTGAGTAAGAAAAATTTTATTTCTAATGTTTATTACCTGGGTCCGGGGTCCTGGGGCTGTCCACCTCATTTTGGGTCATTTCTGGCCCTGGGAGAATCCCTGGTGGCCAATGACTTTATTGGTGGCCAGCAGGAGGGGTCTGGAGGCATTCCAGCATCTTTTGGAGGAGGTTGCACCAGATGTGACCTTCCTGGATGTAGCCCGGCCAGCAAATGAGACTTCCTGGGTGGGAGGTCTCAGGAAAATGGCCAGTATAGGTCTGGTTGGGTCTCCACTCATGCGCAGTGATATTCTGGAGATGAGACTGGGTCTAAACCGAAGCTGGGGGCTCGATTCTTCAGGTGCCGGACCAGAGTTCTGCTGAATTTGCAGTTCTCCGTCAGTGGATCCGAAATCGCTTTGGAACCCAACTCGAAGAGCATAACATAAGAATATAAGAGTAGCCATACTGGGTCAGACCAGTGGTCCATCTAGCCCAGTATTCCTATTTATTTAAAAGTATTTCCATGTAACTTCCTCGAGTGTCCCCTAGTCTTTGTACTTTTGGAAGGAGTAAAAAATTGATTTACTTCTACTCCACTCAGGATTTTGTAGACCTCAATCATATCTCCGCTCAACCATCTCTTTTCCAAGCTGAAGAGCCCAAATTCTTTAGCCTTTCCTCATACGACAGGAGTTAGATCCACTTTCAGACTATTTTTGAAAGAGAAGGGCACCCATCTTTCTCCCCAAATCAGGAGATGGGCATCCTTCTCCCAGGGTCACCCAAATTGGTATAATCAAAAGCCGATTTTGGGCGTCCTCAACTGCTTTCCGTCACGGGGACGACCAAAGTTCATGGGGGCGTGTCGGAAGCATCTCTAAGATCGACCTAAATTTCGCGATCTGGGCGTCCACGACCATATTATTGAAACAAAAGATGGACACCCATCTTGTTTCAATAATATGGGTTTCCCCGCCCCTTTGCTGAGACATCCTGCGAGGACATCCGCAGGAAAACTTGGGCGCCCCTTTCAATTATGCCCCTCTTTATCATTTTGGTTGCCAGGTGGAGGGACCCCAGTAAGGGGTCTAGTGGCCCAAGATTTTATGTAGTTTTTTTTAATTGTGTGTGGGGGTTTTTACCCATTAGGCTGGGAGCTAAGGGGTTAATTTTCTATGAAATTTATTGGTGGTTATGGGTTTCTAAGAACCCATGTTGGGGTAGTGCTTTAAAAATTTGGGAAAAATAGTTTTTCTAAGGTATTTCTGGCTTTGGACAGGAGTAATTTGGGGGTGTACGTGAGACTTTATTGAATATTTTTGGAGAGAACGTCTTCGGTTCTTTGGGGGTTTTGTGTTTGTGGGGCAAAATTTCTGAAAAAAATATGGAATATGAAATTTGATGAGCTTTTAGGAAATGTATTCTTACAAATGAAATTTGTGAAAATGTTTGTGTTACTTTTGGTAAACAAGTTTTTTTCCCTATTAATTTGAATAGGATCAAAATGGAGACTTGGGACATGTTAGTTAAGTTCCATAAGTTTCAAAGCATTGTAGAATGAGATTTGATTGGTCACCGAAAGGTGACTCTAGCAGGCATGTTTTCAAAGCACTTAGCCTTCCAAAGTTCCATAGGTTTCTATGGAACTTTGGAAGGCTAAGTGCTTTGAAAATATGCCTCTAGGTCTCCATCTTCCCTAGCAACAGCTGCTGATGCTGTTGTCAGAGGGGCTGAAGATCTCAGAGAGATTGGATGTGTGTGTGTGTGAACTGTGGGTGACAGAGGAGGGTTTGTGCTTTAAAAAAAACTGTCAGCTGATTTTAAAAATAAGTATTCCTGACCATAGGTATCTAAAAGAGCACTGCTGTTTATTCCAGAATTAATTTTCTTTAAAAGAAGAAGAAGAATTTGACTTCTTGCCAGTTTGGGAAGTGCTTTGAGAAAGTGAGAGAGTGATTTGAGCCCTGACAGGTGCTCTGTGAGAGGCAGGCCTTTGTAAACACAGGTCTAAAACATAGGTGTGAATAAAAGCTTGAATGTGTGACTGCAAAAGCATTTTAAAAAACTACCTGTGCCCTACTAGTTTAGGGACAAAAGTGACAAGGCAGATGTCAAAGTTAAGGACCTTTGCTTATGTTAAAAAATAAAACCTAGAAGCCCAAGTGACCCTTTTTTCTCACAGAAAGAGCAATGTGACATAAGTCAGGGAGGCAGAATCTCTTTCTGAGTTGTTTAAATTTAGAGTAGTAGGGCAGAGTTCCTGTGTTCATCCTGAAGCTAAAGTGAAGCCAAGGTCCCCATCATTTAAGCAAGGTGAAGAGAGAAGACTCAATAAAGACCACAGTTTCTACAGATAAGTATACTCACAACACTGAAAGGAGAAATGACACTGGCACAGTAGTGACTTACCTGATTGAGAAAATTCAGGTCCAGGGGTCTGAAAGACAAACATTACACACAAAGAGTCATTTCTTACACTTCCCTTTGAGTTAAAGTTCACAGTAAAACTGAAATTAATTGTATAATGATATTTATCTGACATCATGGGAGTTTTTTATCCTGGTGTTCAGGGGATAGCTGTACCTTGTAAAAGAAAAAGTATTATAAAGTGTTAGTTATTGAAAGTGAAGCTATTCAAGGAAATTAACAACTTGTTTAATTTAGAATTGCCTGACTGGTTAATAATAAACACTATTAGTGGTGTAACATCTAACTGGTCCTTGACTCATAATCCTTTTTCGTTTCCTTCCTTCTTCTAGTTTAGAATTAAAAGAATGTGGTTAGTTTAATATACCTAGTTATTCACATTTGTCTGGTGACTTGAGGTAAGAGGGCCTGCTTGATTATAATAAATGGCATCCTGTAAAGTCACCAGCGCAGGCCTGAAACAGCGTGAGGTTACATTAGGACTAGGGGACATGCATGAAGCTACTAAATAGTAAGTTTAAATCAAACCAGAGAAAATATTTCTTTACTCAGGGTCCCTTTTACTTAGCTGCATAAGTGCCTACGTGTGCCCAACACATGTCAAAATGGAGTTACCGCATGGCTATCGCCTGGCTCTTGTGGTAATTTCATTTTTGGTGTGCATCCGATATGTGCGGCTGAAAAATCATTTTTATTTTCTGCCGCGCATCCGCATTTGGTGCGCGTAGGTCATTACCGCCCGGTTACCGCGTGAGACTTTACCACTAGGTCAGTGGCTGGCGGTAAGGTCTCAGACCCAAAATGGATGTGCAGCAATTTAAATTTTGCCGCACATCCGTTTTTGGCAAAGATTTTAAAAAGGCCTTTTTTACAGATGCCCTGAAAAATGATTGTGCGAGCGCCCCAAACCCGCACCTACACTACTGCAGGCCATTTTTCAGCGCATCTTAGTAAAAGGACCCCTCAATGAGTAATTACACTCTGGAATTTGTTGCCAGAGAATGTGGTAAAAGCAGCTTAGCAGGGTTTTAAAAAGCTTTGGATAATTTCCTAAAAGAAAATTCCATAAGCTATTATTAGGATGAACTTTGGAAAATCCACTGCTTATTCCTAGGATACTGTCAAACAATTTCAGGCCACACTCTGTCCAATAATTAATATCACAAGAAGATTCGCAGAGTGTATACACTCTGCTAATCTTCTTGTGATATTCCTAGGATAAGCAGCATAAACTCTGTTTTACTGTTCTGGAATCTTGCCGGGTACTTGTAACCTGGATAGGCCACTTTTGGAGATGAACCTTCAGTCTGTTCCAGTATGGCAACACTTATGTTCTTATTGTATTAGCAGTATTGGAGAGGTTTAATGTTGTATGTGTTATGCAGAGGGAAGACGGGGGAGGGAGGGGGTGATTCTCTACTCACCTCAAACGTTGTGGCTGGCTGGTGCTGGCTTCCCTTCCCTTTCACTGATCCGCCCTCTGACATTATCGCCAGGACGAACCAATGGGAAGTGTGTTACGAACCCAGGCATCCAGACGTAGAACATTGGAGGAGCAAATTATTATATAGGATTCTTCTAACTTTTGCACATTCCTTATGTAGTCCACTCCCTCCTGAGAGTCAACTTTGTTGCAAATTGTCTGCAAAAAGGCAAACTTTAACTTCAAACCTTTTGGCAACGTTGCTCATAAATATATTGAATAGAATCTGCCCCAGCACCGATCCTTGAGCCACTCTACTACTCACTTTACCTTTCTTTGCGTGAATTCCATTGACCACCACCCTCTGACATCTGTCTGTCAACCAGTTTCTAATCCAGCTCACCATTTTGAGTCATAACTTCAGCCTGTCAAGTTTGTTCAAGATCCTTCTATGAGGAACCCTGTCAAAGGCTTTTCCTGAAATCCAAGTAGATCACATCTAAATCATGTCCTTGATCTAATTTTCTGGTCACCAAGTCAAAGAATTCAATCAGATTTGTTTGGTATGCTTTACCCTTAGTAAAACCATATTATATTGGATCTAGTAACCCATTGGATTCCAGGAAATTCACTATCCTTTCCTGCAGCAGCATTTCCATTACTTTTCAAATAACTGAAGTGAGGCTTAGTGGCTTGTAGTTTCCTGCTTCTTCTCTGTTACCACTTTTGTGAAGAGGAACCATATTCACTGTTCTCCAATCCCACAGAACCTCTCCCATCTCCAAAATGTTATTAAACAAATCTTTAGGAGGACCCTCTAGAACCTCTCTTAGCTCCTTCCATATCCTAGGATGGATCCCATTGAGTCCCATGGCTGTGTCCACCTTCTTTTTTCAAGTTGTTCAGAAACACTTTCTTCTATGAACAGTGTGATATCTACTTCATTCTTATATGTATCTTTGTCAGCCAATTCTAGTCCTTCTCCAGGATTATACTCCATGAACACAGAAGTATTTGTTTAACATGTTCACTTTTTCCTTATCACTCTACTCATAATGGTCCACAGCATCTTTCAGACTTAAAATTCCATGTTTAGTCTTCCTTCTTTCACTAATATACTCCCCTCCTTATATTTCTAGCCATTTGTTCTTCTGCTTGTGTTTCACCAGCCATATATCTCTTTGCTTCTTTCAGTTTCATCCAGTATTCTTCTCTTCATTCTTCTTGAGTTTTTCTGTATTTTGCTTTTAATTTCTCAGCCACTTGCTTGAGAACCATATCGGTTTCCTTTTTCTTTTGCTTTTATTTACTCTCCTTACATAAAGGCCAAGTAGCTATTTTTATAGCTTTCCTTTCCACCTGGATCACTGTCATTCCACTTCTCATATATCCTCACATCCTGTCAGCTCTTTCTTCAGGTGCTTGTCTTGATAAAATACTAGCATAAGTGGCAGGTGCAAACATTCATAACAGCCCTAGAGCTGTTGTAAATGTCTGTACCAATATTTAAGTACATGCATAAACTTTATAATCTGTGTAGACTTACGTGCTTTACCTAAACTCCACCTCTGTGCCCTTCCACTGTCAAAGTGGGAGTTGTAATGGAGGCAATTTACTTATTTATTCATTCAGTTTTATAGCCTGTGCTATTGACTACGCTCAGAATGGGTTACATGGTTTACATTTGTAAAGGTGCTCTTATTTGATATGACATTCGTAATAACAACCACACTACCCACTGATTGTGTTGAGGAAAAGGCCTGAGAAAAAGGAAGACTATCCCATAATTTCTTTGGGTGACAGCTATCATATTGCAAAAGCGTGTTCCAATCAGTTTGTTTTCAATAAACTCTTGTCTTAAAACTCTCTAATTCCTTCCGCACCTCTACATCCAAAAAAGTAATGGTGGTATTGTCGTAATGATCTGTAAACTGAATTTTAGGATGGCACTGGTTGAGATATTCTTTAAATTATAACAGCTCATCTGTGCTCCCATGCCAGATCATGAAGATGCCGTTGATGTAGCAAACCCACATATCAATTTTGGTCCAAAAGGAACAGGAGTACACAAATTGATCTTCGAAATGGGACATGAAAAGATTTGCCACCGAGGGGGCCATCGTAGCCCCCATGGCGACTCCAGAAATCTGTTGGAAGTATCTTTGATCATACTGAAAAAAATTATTTTCCATCGCCACGACAGCTATGTTAACAATAAAAGTGATTAAGGCATTAGATATTCAATAACAATCGTGGCTTCAGTCTGAGGGATCGACGTATAGAGGGCCATTACATCCAAAGTTACCAGTAGGCAACTCAAGAGATTCCCTTTAAAATGTTCCAATTCATTCAAAAAATGGGTTGAGTCTTTTATATAGGACCGGCCCTTAGACACTAAAGGACGTAGGAAAGTGTCCACATAAATGGATAGATGTTCCAACAGGGAGCCTCTGTTGGATACCTTAGGGCGTCCCGGAGGCTCAACTAGCCATTTGTGTATCTTCGTGAGGGTGTAGAAAGAGGGAACCTTCTTGGAAAAATCGGTCAGGAACTGAAATTCCTTCTGAGTGATCAAATTGCTGAAAAAAGCTCTAGAACATAAGTCGAGAATCAACTCCTCCAAACTGTCTTCTGACAGTTCACAATAATCTTCCTTATTGGTGAGTTGTCTCAAGACTTCCTGCTTATACAGCTGACTGTCCTGGATCACCACCTCGCCCCCTTTATCAGCCTTGCGGATCACAATATTGGGGTTCTCCTGCAGGCTTCTTAAAGCTCGGGTTTTACACGATGACAGATTCCGATAGTTTTTCAATCCCTTGTTCTCTAATTTATGAAGATCTTTGATAACCAATTGTTTAAATATAGCTAGGGCGGGTTCCAAAGGTCCAGGTGGTTGCCACAATGACTTCAATTTCACTTTTGAGGGGTCCCTACTCACATTATCTTCCTGAGAAAAAAATAAGTAAAGGCAAAGTCGACGCAAAAACTTTTCTAAATCGATTCGTGTTTGAAAAGCCTTGTGTTTTTGCGTAGTGTAAACGGGCCCGCTGCTCCAGTATGGGGGAGGAAGCTGCCTCCCATGAATAGTCGGAACTTCACAAAACTGCCACCAGGAAATACTTCAAAAACATTCCTTTATTTTCCAAATTCATAAACAAAACTTCATTCCAGAGTAGATACTTGCTTCTCAGGCAGGGCTATTCTGCCTTGCTTAGTACATCTGCCAAGTACACAAAGACTTTGCCCCCTTCCCTGAGGGGAATGCAATAGTCCTTTGGAAATCCCTGCTTTTTTGTCCCAGTCAGTAGCAAATAGTACTTGTCCCACAAGCAGGATTTCCCCTCAAGACAAACACTTAATCAACAAGCAGCCTTTACTTTCAGAAGGTTCAATACTTTTGGGTCTTCCTCCCACCCAAGGTATTTCAGCCTGCTTCAGTACTTTAGGGACCTGTCTTGCCCAAGGATTTTCAGCCTGCACTGCTCCTCTCCTCCTGAACTGAACCCCTCTTCCCACCAGGCAGCCCTCCTTCATAAACAAGCCTTCCAACTTCAGAGGTTCTCAAAATAATCAGGTTTCAACACAGGTTAGTAATTCCCCCACCATTCATGGTTTCCCCAAAGCAAACATGTCTCCCAAAAGAAAAACAGGCTTTAAACCAAAATAAATTCCAAACCATGTAGGTTTCCAAACCTTCAGGGGCTGCCTTCCTCAGCCCTCAAGCTCCCATTCCCTTCCGCCTCCTTCCCCTGCTCAGGCTGATTAATTCCCTCTTCCATCCAATCCTCCTCCTGCTTCTCAGCCCACCCCTCCCTATTACAGGTGGGCACCATGATATACTGATTGCTGGTCCCGGGAACTGGCTCCTTCATTCACCCTCCCTCTTGTGGTCAGAGACGGTATGTGGCCAGCTTGCCTATCCCCTGGGATCTCACTGCTAGGACTGGATATGCATTCTGGGATATGTAGTTCATGGTTCTGCTGCTTCACTCTATACATCGGGGATGTAGCCTTGTCACAGTAGGGACGAAAGATAAGCCTCTATTCAAAATCTTTTCTTCTCCTTCCATTAACTGATGAGTAGATAGATTGACCACATGGAGACTTTCTATCGCTTGGAGCGAGTCTGAGGTGGAGCCCGATATTGTTGCTGTTGTTCCTGTTCCTGCTGGTCTGATCCTTGTCCTCTTCTACTACTACTACTACTATTTAGCATTTCTATAGCGCTACAAGGCATACGCAGCGCCCTCGCCCTCGCCTCGCAACAGTAGGGTATGGGCAGGGTACACAGGAACATACATAAATAATGGGGTACACTATAATATAATGTATGTGTATTTTTCAGCAATTTAGGTGTAAACACTTATACTAGTTCTATGGCAGGCATAAGTGCTTGTTTCTAAATTGTGAGAGTGTATCTAACCTGTTATGCTATAAAGGAAGATAGGCACCCTAAGACAGCAACCAGAACTGCACACAGTACTCAAGGTGAGTTTGCATCATGGAGTGATACAGAGGCATTATAATATTCTTTGTCTTATTTTCTATTCCTTTTCTAATAATTCCTACCGTTCTGTTTGCTTTTTTGGCCACCACCGTACACTGAGCAGAAGTTATCAGTATATTGTCTACAGTGACACCAAGATCTTTTTCCTGGGTGGTGACTCCTAATGTGGAACCTAGTATGAAGTAGCTGTGATATATTATTCTTCCCACTTTGTGCTTGCCCACATTTAAGCACTGGTCCCAGTACAGATCCCTGGGACAATCTACTATTCACCTTTCTCCACTGAAAAAATTGGCCATTTACCCCTACCTTCTGTTTTCTGTCTTGTATTTTGTTTGGTGTTTCACATGTGGTGGGTTTTGGTGTCATTAACCATTGCCTGTATGCATTTTTAGCTCGCTTGTGGGCACGTCGGATTATACTAGTAGGGTATCCCCGTTGTTTGAATTTATATATCATCCTGCCCTATTCTTCTCAAGGAAATAGAGTTTCTCAGATCATTAATAAATATTGGTCAATTTTAAATTTACATTCACAATTAATAGAGTGACCCTTAATTTCCTTTACAAGAGCAAGAAATGTAGGGGAAATATTATCTGTATTTCGGAGTGATAGAACTAAATCCGTAGTGAGGGCGGGGGGACACAGTAAGTGTCCGCAATGCACTTATTGTGTTCACGTTATGAAAGTACAGTATGTACTAAATCCCAGGACACAGAAGAGGTATCATTTGCATAATCACACAGATTGTAACACTGCCTAGGTGATATACGCAATACAGTGCCCATGCCTGAAATGGTATATAGGGCAAACCAAGCGCAAGGTCAAACAGAGAATAGCAGAACATCTGAGTAACATCAGGGTATTAAAACGAGAAGCGCCATTAGTAGAGCACTGGGCAACTTATACTCATACAGAGATGGAATTGCAATATGTGGTGTTGTCTCAATTACATTTGCAATGGGGAGGGGACATATCAATGGTATTAATCCACAAGGAACAGAGATTTATATTTGAGTGGGACACAGTTCACCCCAAGTGGTTGAACAGGCAATAGATTGGCTAGCATAGGATAGATTGGCAGCAGAGATTCCCAAAAGAGACACGATAACGAGATCCCTGGACATTTAAATTCAGGAGTAATAGAGCATGCATCGGCGTTCCAGAAGAAGGAGGCACTGGGTGATGGACTCCTGCCCTAAGATGACCGAATAATTGTTTAGCATTATGAAACTTTAACAAAGTCATATAGGTTAGAGAAGTAAACTCAGAAAAATTGCAATGAAAGAAGCTAACACAGTATAAAAAAAATTTTTTGTTTCAGCAAGTTCACGTTGGGAACAGCAAACAATTTGAATGAGAGAATAAAAGAACTGGGGCGCACGTACACACAACGGTGAATGGCGAACACCATATGGGAGCACACTGAACTCTGCAGAAAAATTGGATATCAGAACTGCTTACGTCTGACAAGATAAGTGAAACACAAATGCTGTATTGAAGTTGATTAGAGACTCATATGAACTATTATAATATCTAGGAGAGCGTGCAGTTGGGACAGGCAGGGTTTGGTGCAATGATGTTTTGATATTGTGGTGTTCTAAGCTGAAGCCATCGTGAATGGTGAATTAGCATCACAATACATACTGAGCACTAAAAAAATGTTTAAAAAATAAATAATTTGTTCAAAAAAACTTTTGTGACATAAAGGCAAATAAAAATAGGTTTTGAAGCAGGACTGGTATTAATTTACAAATATTACTCAAAGTATAATACCAGATTTACAGAATAGAACCCTAAAATTTCATTTAGTTAAAATTTAATGCCAAGAAGTGTAGAGTGATACACTTGGGGTGCAGAAACCCAAAAGAGAGATACCGAATAGGAGGGGAGAGATTAGTAAGCTCGACTCAGAAGAGAGACCTTGGTGTCTGAGGATCTAAAAGTGAAGAAACAATGTGAGAAGGCGACGACCGTGGCCAGAAGAATGCTAGGCTGCATAGAGAGGGGCATAACCAGCAGAAGAAAGGTGCTGATGCCCCTCTTCAAGTCATTGGTGAGGCCCCACTTGGAGTATTGTGTTCAGTTTTGGAGGCTGTATCTTGCTAAAGATGTAAAAAGACTGGAAGCGGTGCAAAGAAAAGCTACAAAAATGGTATGGGATTTGCGTTGCAAACCGTACAAGGAGAGACTTGCTGACCTGAACATGTATACTTTGGAGGAAAGGAGAAACAGGGGTGACATGATACAGACGTTCAAATATTTGAAAGGTATTAATCCGCAAATGAACCTTTTCCAGAGACGGGAAGGTGGTAGAACTAGAGGACATGAATTGAAGTTGAAGGGGGGCAGACTCAGGACTAATGTCAGGAAGTATTTTTTCATGGAGAGCGTGGTGGATATGTGGAATGCCCTCCCGTGGGAGGTGGTGGAGATAAAAACAGTAATGGAATTCAAACATGCATGGGATAAACACAAAGGAATCCTGTTTAGAAGGAATGGTTCCACAGAATCTTAGCGGAGATTGGGTGGCGACACTGGTAATTGGGAAACAAAAGGGAGCTGGGAGGACTTCTACAGTCTCTGCCCTGATCGTGACTGAATAGATAGGGATGGACTGGAGTGTAAATTTTAAGGGGCTTTGACGTTAGCTTCAGAACTTAGTACAAGAACAGTGCTGGGCAGACTTCTACGGTCTGTGCCCTGAGAATGGCAAGGACAAATCAAACTTGGGTATACATATAAAGTATCACATACCATGTGTGTATCCTGAAACCCTGACTGCCTAGGTGTGTCCCAAGAACTAGGTTGTGAACCCCTGTAATAGACAAAGAGAATATTTTTGGAAATGCTCACAGTCTGGCAGGGTGGATGTAATTGACATACACTGATCAGCAGTGCTGAGGCCTCATATGGAAATAGATTTGGTGGCTCAATTTCAGCTTATTTGGATCCAAAGTATTTGTGATTTAAAAATTAGTAAGTACAGCTAAATAGCAAGAGGATGGAATCAAAGTGAAAAGCATTGCCACTCTTAGCAAACATAAATGACTCTTATACTTCAAAAAACATAGAGTACAGTGTTCTGTATGGAATGGCAGTTAAACGCCTAAATAGAGTTAATAACCTGCACAGAGCAGTATAATTAAAAGCTTCTACCTTACTAGAGAGACTAGATGGGCTTTGCAGATCTTTAGCTGCTGTCATGTACTATGATATTATGTTTATGTTTATTCGTTATTTGCTATACCACCTTTTGTAACAGGCTACAATGTATTCTTATGTAGCTCCAGTGGCGGCATAGCCCCACACAATTTTGGTTTAGGCCTACCCAGCAGTGGCGCATCCATGTGGTAGATGATGGGGTTCTCAAGTTCCACCAGCTGAAAAGCTCTCTTGATGGTGCCCACAACTCTGCAGCTCAGTTTGCTTGTTGGCAGCAGCTTCATGAGCCGATGACGCCAGTACCACACATGCTCAGTTTTTGTGCATGTGTCAAATACTGTGTAGGCCCTGAAAAACTGAAGCATGTGCAGGTACTGGCATTAGCAGCTCATGGAGCTACCGCTGACTACTGAGCTGAGCTGTAGTGTTCTGGGTGCCATCAGGAACAGTATTCAGCTGGTGGGGGCTTGAGGATTCTTGCAGTTCAGGTAATTATATATTTTTTAAGTTGAATGATTTGGGCACTGAGAGATGTGGGGAAGGTTAGGACAGCAGGGTTGGGGGCAAAGAGAACATTTTGTTCCTACACACCTTTTTTGTAGGTCCCTCAAAATCCGCCTTCAGACTATGCTACTGAGCCCCATCAATAAGTATTGCAACTTAACAACAAATATCTCTCTAGAACTTGTTCAGCTACTAGAATTCTTCACTGCCTTGTTTCATGTTTGAAACATTTCAATAGCTTGTGAACAACCTTGATGCGAATTTAAAGTGTCATAGCTCCCTTCATCATGATAACTGACTACTTCTGTTGATACCCACTAGATGGCAGTGCTGTATCCTCAGTGGACAGCATATATTAAGGTTAGCCAGGTGATCCCTTGGGGAAATTCAAGGGAGGAGTATGGTTCTTAACCTATGGTCATTAAATTTGTATAGCTTGAATTTTAAGCACCAAAAACCATGTCACTGAATCAATATGTTATTTAATTTCACTCTTACCTCAATTTTATCTGTATCTGGTAGCCTACCTAGTACAGTAGGGAATCAGTGCACCTCCACCTCTTCAGTGGTTTTCTTCTCAGCCCAGCTAGTACAACATGAATAAAACAGTGTGACGCAATGGTACATTATTTTATGAGTGACTCTGTGGAGAGGGGTGTGATGAAATTCCCCTCAGAGGTGTATATGTGGGGGGCTTTACATAACATATATGGTAGGAGGTGATTTTTATGAGCTATGTATATAGTGAAGTGCAGGGGCATAGCCAGACTTTGGCAGGAGGGGGTCCAGAGCCCGAGGTGAGGGGGCACATTCTAGCCCCCCCTGGCACCGCCAACCCCACCACCACCATTTTTAACACCCTCCACGCCACCGCCACCACCACCTTTGCAGGACATCAAACTCACAGAAACAGAAGCCTGCCCTTGCAGATCAGCAACGCGGCCGCGTTGGAGAAGAGGACTTCGGCTGGCAGGGGTTGGGGACCCCCGCCAGCAAAGGTACCCAACGGCAGCAGCGGCGGGGGAGGGTTGGTGGCGGGAGGGGGG
This sequence comes from Microcaecilia unicolor, assembly GCF_901765095.1. Classification (NCBI taxonomy): domain Eukaryota; kingdom Metazoa; phylum Chordata; class Amphibia; order Gymnophiona; family Siphonopidae; genus Microcaecilia; species Microcaecilia unicolor. The sequence continues at coordinate 606,943,607 of NC_044032.1, forward strand.
GTCGAAGGGGTTGGCGGTGGGGGGGCAGGGCCAAATCTACGGGGGCCCATGCCCCCATGACCCCACGTAGCTACGTCCATGGTGACGTACATATATTTGTGTCTATGCTGTGATTGTAGGTGTGCATGAATATGTGTATTTGAGAGAGAAAGGCCTGTGGGTAGGTGCAGGTGGTGTTGGTGGATGGAGTGATGGGGGAGTGTGTGGGGGTTGTTGGAGGGGTGAATATACATATAGTAATGTGTGTGTGTGGGGGGGGGGGAGGTAAATTGAAGGGATAACTATGTAGTGTGTAGTTCCATGAATGCATTACCACCATAGTGTTGTATTTAATTTCTTGTAAAATTTGGGCCACAAAACTTAATAGCTATTGATCAGCTTTGCATGATTTTGTGTTGTAGTACTTCCTTAACTATAGCTACTTGATATAAGGTTCCACATCAGGAGTCACCGCCCAGGAAAAGGATCGAGGTGTCATTGTTGATGACATACTGAAACCCTCTGCTTAGTGTGCGGTGGTAACTAAGAAAGCAAGTAGAATGTTAGGAATTATTAGGAAAGGAATGGAAAACAAAAATGAGAATGTTATAATTCCTTTGTATTGCTCCATGGTGCGACTACACGTCGAATACTGTGTGCAATTCTGGTTACCAAATCTCAAAAAGATACAACAGAAAAGGTACAGAGAAGGGCGACAAAAATGATAAAGGGGAGGGGACAACTTGGCTAAAGCAGCTAGGGATCTTCAGCTTGTAGAAGAGACACTGAAGGGAAATATGATAGAGGTCTTTAAAATACTGAGTGGAGTGGAGTGGAATGGGTATAGGTAAATCGCTTGTTTACTCTTTCCAAAAATACTAGGACTGGGGACACGCAATAAAACTACTAAGTAGTAAATTTAAAACAAGCCAGAGAAAATATTTCATCACTCAACATGTAATTAAACTCTGAAATTCATTGCCAGAGAATGTTGTAAAAGCAGTTATCTTAGCAGAGTTTAAAAAAGATATGGATAATTTCCTAAAAGAAAAATCCATAAAATATTATTAAGATGGACTTGGGAAAATCCACTACTTATTTCTAGAATAAGCGACATAAAATCTGGGATTTTACCAGGTACTTGTGACCTGGATTGGCCATTGTTGGAAACAGGATACTGAGCTTGATGGACCTTTGTTCTGTCCCAGTATGACAACACTTATGTTGTTAATATGATCACCATTTTCCAACATACAGAAAACTATGTGTGATGCTTTGCATGCTGCGCTATTACAAATAATGTGCACTATTTTGTGTGGTAATGTGCAAAGGACAATTTACAAAGCTCTTTGCTTTTTAGTGTAACAGGTTTGTATGCTGAGTCTGGCTTTCTAATGGGTGCAAATGGCCGCACCTGAAGTTAGATGTGATTCCAGAGCGTAAGCACTATTCTATAAACCGCGCCCAACTTTAAGTGTGGTTTATAGAATTGCGCTTTTTTCAGTAACAGTTTTTTTTTGGCATATCAGCAAGCTATGCACGCAACTTATAGAATACTATCAGTTGTGTGCTTTGCATAGTGCACTTAGGTGTGCCCACTTTCACCAGCCATTGAGTGACTCGTCATAAGTAGATGCGCATACCTTTTGGCATACCAATGCGACTTTGTGCTAATATTCTTTAATGGCTTAGGCACACTCTTAAGTTATATAGAATTGGCGCTAAGCACACCTCTTTGTGGTGTTACAAATGAGGCCAACAAACACAAAAGTAGGGGTGGGGCAAAAAAAACACCAACAACCAGATGTAGATTAGCATTCTTTATTGGCAAAGCACCTTATATAAAAAGACCCAACTCGGGTCCATGTTTTGGCAAGAATCCGCCTGCTTCAGGGGTCCTGTGGTCTACAAGCATTAAAAAAAAAAATAACACAATAAATGTATTGATATGCATGAAATATATATCTCATAACTAGTACTTTGGTTAAAAATGAAGCACCAATTTATAGAACTGCCACCATAGCTTATTAGGGAAAGCCAAATGGATTTAGCAAAAGAAATATTTTAAAAGTATAAATAAGTATGCAGACAGGTTAACTAGTCCATATAGGTGCTCATTTTCAAAGCACCAATAAGGTATTAGATGTGCATAAATTAGCCCGTAAGGACTAGATTTTATATACAATGCCTAAAAAATCAGTGCCGAAATGAAATTTACCTAAGTGCATGCAATACAGTACGCCTTAATTTAGGTGTACTTTATAGAATAAGCCTAAATTTCCATGCGGTGTACGAATGGCCATGACAGCAGGTGTATTCTATAACCCTGCGCTGAGTTTTCCGAAATGCTCACGACCCACCCATTCCACACCCATAGCCATGCCCCATTTTCAGCCGCGCACAATAGAATTTATGCACGCCACTTTGCAGAATATGCTTAGTGGGTAGTGCGTGTAAATTCTAATTTAGTGCTGATAATTGCTTCTTAACATCCAATTATCAGTGCTAATTAGCTTGTTAACTAATTAAGTTATACGCATTGTTATGGAATATGCTTTGATTTTCTTATGGAAATCTCAGCGCGATATATAGAATCCTGGGGTAAATGTTTATCTTGCAAATACAGAATCTGATGAATCTGAATGTGAGGGTTATTAAGCAGAATCACCAGACTGAGAAAGGTTTCTAGCTGAAGGGGGTCTTAAAAATCTGTTATCGCACTAAGAGGTTAGGAGGTGAATGTGATTCAGCCAGAGGCCAGAACACCCCACAGGTCCAACAGGTACCCCTCCCCCCCCCCCCCCCCCGCTGCATACCCCCCCCCCCCGGGTGCAGGGCACGGTGCCCACCCTCTGGAGCACACACCCCCCCCCCGAAACGCACCCTACCTTGCAGCGGGGGGCAGGCGGGAGGGCCGATCCGCCCCCAGTGCCCGTCACTGGAGCTGCGTTGGCTCTGCTGCTTCCCTGCTTTCTCTGCCCCGGAACAGGAAGTAACCTGTTCTGGGGCAGAAAGAGCAGAGAACCAGCGAGCCGACACCCCCCCCCCAGCGCGTGCATCCGGGGCGGACCGCCCCACCGCCCCCCCTTCCTACGCCACTGGGTAGGGGGCAATATAAAGAGTGCTCCTGACCTTTTCATCTTCTGCTCTGCCCTTGGCCTCATCCTCAGTTACTGCAGCAGCCACAACAGATTCTGAAGAAGCAGAAAGGAAGTCCCGTAAAACCTCAGATATTTGAAAGCATTTTAAAGTGCTTGAAGATTCCTGTAATGCCGAATGCATGAACTGTTGTAGGCCAGTAGTAAAGGAAAGCTAATGGGCCATCTTTCAAACAGTAGCATGCTGCATTATTTGCATAGGTTCAAGGAAGTTCATTGATACTAGGCTATGGACTCTATCTTATGCTACAAGTAGCAATTTATTTATTTATTCATTGCATTTGTATCCCACATTTTCCCACCTTTTTGCAGGAAAGCTAAGAACCGGATTGTTAGTCTGGTTGTGAGCCCTTGGGCCCCAGCCGAGGCCTAGTATAGGGGTTAGGCCAAGGCCGAGGGTGGGCCGAGCAGGCACTACACACTACCCCAGCTACCAAGCCCTGTACACACACGCAGCAACCAACTTGCACCTCCACAAAAGGGAAGATAGGGCAATCAGGTGGGCCTCACGGCCTAACTGGAACCAACTCATACTTAGGGAGGGTAGAAAGAGACTAAACGAGGGGTCCCCCATGGGGACCGGAGCACCAACAACACCCTCAGTGCTGGTAATCAAGGAGGAATGGAAGCATACACAGAAACACGTCAAGCCGTAGCCCACCACACACAAAGAAGGAGAGGGACTGGAATATAAGATACTGTAGGCAGAGACCCTCAGCAGACAGGGAAGGGAAAAGTCTGCAAAACGAAGTGCAGAGACTAACACACACACCCTGCACAGAAAGGGATAGTGCTCCATAATACAGGAGGTAGTACAGCAAAGAAAGGACTGAAACAGTCACAAAGGGAAGACTGTAGTAAACAGACAAGTGCCAGAAGCAGAGAGTTAAGCCAAGCTCAGCACACACACAGCAACCAGAGGCAGGGAAGACTGCAGACAATGGGTTAATCGGGAGTACAATGAAAAGCAAACAGACTATCCCCATGGAGAGAAACAAAAAGGTCCCGAGTCTGCTACCGGGGCAGGACCTGCCAAGCAGAAAACAAACAGGGCACAAAGGGAACTCTGAAGGAAGGGGAAGCAAAACAAACAAACTGGAACAGAATGAGGTAGGAACTTACCACACAGCACTACAGCCAAACAGAGAAACACAGGTGCAGTGAGAGAGGTAATTAGATACACGCAGGCAGCAGCCGGCAGACAGAGCAGCAGAAACTGCAAGCAAAGGAAAGGTAAGGCTTCAGCGGAATTGAAGTAATGCCAAAGCAGGGGTTGTAGGGAAAGGTCAGCTTAAGTAGATCAGACTGACATCAGCTCAGCCCCTGATGGACCAGTCAGGAGCGGTTCCAAGCATTCCCCTGTCTGACTAGGAGTATTCTAACAGAATCATAACACGGATTCAGTAAATGGTGCCCAAATTTGGGTGCCAGAAAAAATCTGCATTGTATAAAGGGCGCTCCAAGTTGAGAGATCTTTATATAATAGCATTTAGAGTCCATTCCCACATCCAAATGTGGGTGCCAGTATTTACACCAATTGAAACCTGGTACAAATGCCAGCACCCAACCCTTGGCATTTTGGCACAAGAATGGCACTGTTCTCTAACTCTACACCATGTAGAGGGTAAGCCCATGTCTGGACAGCTTCTAGTTGTTCACTTCATGAAAGGTTTGCTTTTGTCAAAGCCCCCTGTCTATCCTCCGCCTGTGTCATGGGACCTCAATGTCATTCTCACCCAGCTGATGAATTCTCCTTTCGAGCCACTGAATTCCTGCCATCTGAAGTACTTGACCTGGAAGGTCATTTTCTTGGTGGCTATTGCTTTAGCTCATAGAGTCAATGAGCTTCAGGCTCCCTACCTAAGGTCATGTTGACGTGCCATCTGAACCAGTCGATTGTCTTGCCAACATTCTTTCCCCAACCTCATGCCCATCCTGGCAAGAGCACCTTGCACACCTTGTACATCAAGCGAGCATTGGCCTATTACATGGAGTGGCTAAGGCCCCACAGACAGTCCACCCAACTTTTTGTTTCTTTTGATCCCAACAGGATGGGGGTTGCCATCAGGAAATGAACCATCTCTAATTGGCTGGCAGATTGCATTTTTTTTTTCATTTATGCCCAGGCTTGGCTGACACTGGAGGGTCATGTCAAGGCTCACAATGTCAATACCATGGCTGTGTCAGTAGCCCACTTGTGGTCAACTTCCATTGAAGAAATTTGCAAGAATGCGACATGGTCTTTAGTCCACACATTCACATCTAATTACTGCCTTGAGCAGGAAAACCAATGAGATAGTCGGTTTGGGCAGACGGTGTTGCAGAATCTGTTTTGAGTCTAGAATCCAACTCCATCCCCCAAGCCCATTTTATTCTGTTTCAGGCTGCACTCTCACTGAGTTTGTATATAGATTCAGGCAAATCTGAGTTGTCCTTGCTGTTGCGAGGCCCAGTTGACCACTGTTTTTTTGTTTTTGGTGAGCCTAGAGGCTAGGGATACCCCAATTGTGAGAATTAATGGCCTGCTTGTCCTCAGAAAAAGTGAAGATACTTACCTGTAGTAGATATTCTCCGAAGACAGCAGGCCTTATATTCTCACAAACCATCCCACCCCACCCCAGGAGTTGTCTACTATCTCTTTCTTATGCTGTAGTATTTAACTGCAGTAATCATGCCCTTTTGACATATGGGAAGGCACCTGCACATGCGCGGTGGAGCATGTCTCATGCTCCACAAAGCTCTGTGAAGCAAAGCTTGTTATAAGATCCAGACTGGACAATGCGGTGCTGCATTACCCAATTGTGAGAATATAAGGCCTGCTGTCCTCGGAGAATACCTGCTACAGGTAGGTACCTTCACCTTCAAGAAGTAAAAGAAGTTTACCTATAAGTAGAGCAGTTCTAAAATATTACAAAATAGTAGCGCGATACTGTTTCTGCAGGAAAACTAATAAGCAGTTACAACTTATAGAAATAATTAGGGATTCAAGCAACATAACAAGGCTATTTACTGTAGCCCACTGGCACAATAAACTGTAGCTGCTTGGAGAATGACCTTCATGTTCCGACTGCACAGGATAAGCTGTGAAACAGATGGCTAAGAAATGAAGAGCACAGTTTCTTTCAGAAAGGTTGTGAATTGGATCACAAAATTATGTAATTCAATTTCAGGGCAATTCTAGTGTACAAAAGCCATAAATGCTGGAATTGTAATATAGTATAGAATACAACATCCAAAGCTCAATGTGATTGTTAAGTGGATATCTTTGAAGCCAACCCAGTCTATAAAAAAGAAACAAAGGATCATTCTTTTTCCTTTCCTTCATATTTTGTTGACATCATTTCTACAGTATTTCTGCAAAAAGCAGCATGGAAAAATAATAAAAGTAGATCCAACAGAGTCACAATACCAGCCAATATATTGTTTTTAAACTCATCCACTACACTGTCTGCACAATTTCCTACAGTAGTTTAATACGAGCTTACTGGCTATATAATATTACTGGGCACTTGTACATTTTCCATTTTAATGGTTTTAAAGTATGCTAAAACATTTGGGATTGAGTTTGATGAAGATGTTAATAGTATCCTCTGCTACCATTGTCTGTAGGAAAGATCTTCACCTGACGAGGATTTTTGTGATCACTCAACATGAATGTAACTCACCTTGAGCTACTACTGAAAAGGTGTGAGCAAAATCTAAATAAATAAATAATAAATGTTGGGTATTGGGCTGTAAAGTGAAACTTGACATTTCTATTTGAAACAATTACAGATGCATCATACATTCACAAGTGTATTTTATTATCTTATGAAACTATTTTGCATTACTCTTTAATGAAAATAAAGTATTATAATTTAAAAATTAAAATCCCTCTCCTACCAATTACAAGCTAATGGATCATTATAACCTAGACATTTCTCTGTATGAGCGATTATGCCCATTTATGAGGTTAGGAGGGTTCAGTGAATTTAGCATTGTGGCTAAATGCTGCCTTGTTGAAGCAAATTTTCTAGTTTCATTTAGAGTAGTAGGTATCATGGGAAGTTAATAGAAAAGGCAATTTTCAAAGTCATTTCCTGGAGTAAAATAGTATTTTATCTGCTGAAATTTGCCTTTAAAATTGATAGGGCTATACCTACGTGATTAATTAGATTAATTGCCATCAAGTTGAAGTCAACTCATGGCAACTATATACACTGACTTTCTCTAGAACATCCTAGATTTTGATTAATCACATACCTACATATAGGGTGGGTATTCTTATTCATAATTTCTTCCATTTTTCAAATGCAATTTGAATAACTCTAGTTTCCATATCATCATGCTGATCAATCCATAGACTGGTGGGTTGTGTCCATCTACCAGCAGGTGGAGATAGAGAGCAATCCTTTTGCCTCCCTATATGTGGTCATGTGCTGCCGGAAACTCCTCAGTATGTTCTCTATCTCAGCAGGTGGTGGTCACACACAGCAGCAGCTCTGGCTAGGTCTCCAAGCCTAATTTTTAGGTTTTGTTGAGTACCTGGGGTTGAGGGCTCTTCTTGAGCAAGTGCAAACCTGGTGGCGCCAGGTCCCTCCTTTTCTCCCCCCTCCCGCTGGCTCCGTTAAAAAAAAAAATAATAATAAATTTTGGACGTCCTTAAAGGCGTTTATTTCGACGGCAGGGGGTTCCCCGATCGATCTCCACGTGGCCTATGGCGTCGGAGGGCGAGGGCGCGAAGAATTGCTCCCCGGACCGCGTGTGCGCTTCTAGCGGGGATGCGGGGGTCTTAAAGTCTGATTCGCCCTTGTTGGGTGTCAGTTCAGAGGCCGGTCAGTGTCCCGGGTCTTCCTCCAGTGCGGCGGTTTTTCCCGCCATAAACGCCCATCCCCCGCTGCTCGCCTCCGCCATCTTGGCCGGCCACGCTGCTCGGACGGCTTCTTCTTGGGCCGCCCTTGAGCTGGGAGACGTTAATGCCATGGCCGCCCTTGATTTGGGCGACGGCAAAAAAGCGGCTAAAGTTAAGCGCCGTTCTTCCCGCGCAGCTCCTTCGCGGAGTGTCGCACCGGACGCCATCTTGGATGCGCAGCATGTTTCTCCCCCGCTCTTGCGAGCGCCGGTTGAGGGTGCGTCTAGGGCTGTGGCCCAGGCTGCTGAAGTGCATAGTCTGGGGGGTTTCTCCCCCGAGTTTATTTTGCTGCTGCATCAGGCCTTGCTTATGCAAAACGCTGCCCCTTCTCCCTTGTCCGATAAAGGGGTTGAGGCCCCCGTAAGTAAACGCCCTCGGGTGGATTCCCAGGCCTTAGAGGACTCTGTTTCCTCTGATGTAGATGAGGGCAGCGTATCTGAGTTCTCCCAACGGTCCTTTGGGGATTCCTTGGAGGAGACGGATTCCCGCTCGGATGGAGCGGATGACCCCTCTGCAGCGCGGATCTTTCGCTCAGAGGATTTGCCCAACCTGTTAGTGCAGGCCATGAGCATTTTGAAGATTTCCTCTCCAGAGAACGTCTCTCCCTCAGCCCCTGTTGGCTCCGCAATTATGCTGGGGACGAAGCGCCCGCCTAGAACCTTCCACGTGCATGATGCCATGCACACCTTAATTTCGGCTCAATGGGATGTCCCGGAAGCGAGCCTCAAAGTGGCTAGGGCTATGTCCCGCCTCTATCCTTTGCCTGAAAGTGAACGTGAGGCCTTTCTTTGGCCTACCGTGGATTCTTAATCACGCGGTGACTAAGAAAACGGCGTTGCCGGTGGAAGGTGGCACGGCCCTAAAGGACGCCCAAGACAGAAGATCGGAGGCGGCCTTAAGGTCGTCCTTCGAGGCAGCTGCTTTAAGTTTGCATGCCTCAGTTTGCGGCTCCTATGTGGCCAGGGCGTGCCTCACGATTGTGCAGCGGGCTTCCCCCTCGGATCCTTCCTTGAGGGCTGATTGGCCGGCCCTGGAATCGGGCTTGGCTTATTTGGCAGACTTACTGTATGATGTCTTGAGAGCCTCGGCTAAAGGTATGGCTCAGACAGTCTCTGCGCGGCGGGGCTTTGGCTGAAACATTGGTCTGCTGATCACGCCTCTAAGTCCCGCCTGGCTAAGTTGCCTTTTAAAGGCAAGCTGCTCTTTGGGGTCGAGCTGGACAAGATTGTGACCGATCTCGGCACGTCTAAGGGCAAGAGGTTACCAGAGGTCAGGGCTCGGGCCAGTGCTCACCCCGGTATCTCCAGAGGACGGTTTCAGGAAGCCCGTCGGTACCGCCCGGGCAAGTCGGGCTCCTCTGCCCCCTCTTCCTTCAAAAGGAATTTCTCCCCCAAGCAGCATTCCTTTCGCAGAGACCGCCGTCCCGGAGGTGCGCCCTCCGGTCCTCCCCCAGGGTCTCGTACCCAATGACGGGGTCCTGGTCCATGGCCCAGTGCAGATTGGAGGACGCTGTCCTCGTTTCTGGGCGAGTGGACCAGGGTAACTTCGACGCTTGGGTGCTGGAAGTCATCAGAGACGGCTACAAGCTAGAGTTCTGCCGACCCTTAAGAGATGGGTTTGTACTCTCTCCCTGCAAGTCTCCGGTCAAAGCTGTGGCAGTGCAGCAGACCTTGGACAATCTGATCCGCCTGGGTGCGGTCGTTCCGGTGCCAGAAAATCAGCTTGGCAAGGGACGTTACTCCATTTACTTTGTGGTACCAAAGAAAGGAGGTTCTGTACGGCCTATCCTCGACCTCAAAGGGGTCAATCGGGCCTTGAAAGTTCGGCACTTTCGCATGGAGACTCTCCGCTCTGTTATAGCGGCAGTGAAGGCAGGGGAGTTCCTGGCATCCTTGGACATCAAGGAAGCGTATTTGCATATTCCCATCTGGCCTCCTCATCAACGCTTTCTGCGTTTTGCAGTCCTGGGCCGACACTTCCAGTTCAGAGCCCTCCCGTTCGGGTTGGCTACTGCTCCGCGGACCTTCTCCAAAGTAATGGTGGTCATCGCGGCCTTCCTGCGAAAGGAAGGAGTACAAGTCCATCCTTATCTGGACGACTGGTTGATCCGAGCCCCCTCTTATGCAGAGTGCGGCAAAGCTGTGGACTGGGTGATTGCTCTTTTGAGCTCCCTGGGGTGGATCATCAACTGGGAGAAAAGCCAGCTGCGCCCGACTCAGTCCCTGGAGTATCTGGAGTTCGATTCGACACCCAAGTGGGCAGAGTGTTCCTGCCGGACAATCGGATTGTCAAACTTCAGGCTCAGGTGGACCAGTTCCTAGTAGCCTCTCCGCTTCGGGCTTGGGACTATGTGCAGCTGTTGGGCTCTATGACGGCCACGATGGAAGTAGTGTCCTGGGCCAGGGCTCATATGAGACCACTACAACACTCTCTGCTGCAGCGCTGGACTCCGGTGTCGGAGGATTATGCTGTGCGCCTTCCCTTGGACCCAGCAGTGCGCAAGGCACTGAGCTGGTGGCTGAAGACAGACAAGTTGTCTGCAGGGATGCCTCTTGTGACCCCGGAGTGGATTGTCGTCACGACGGACGCCTCTTTGACGGGCTGGGGAGCCCACTGCTTGGGAAGGACAGCGCAGGGGCTCTGGTCTCCTGCAGAGGCAAAGTGGTCTATCAACCTCCTGGAACTCAGAGCCATTCGGTTGGCACTTTTGGAGTTCCTCCCGGTACTGGCGTTGAAGCCAGTACGGGTCCTGTCGGACAGTGCCACGGCTGTGGCCTATGTCAACCACCAGGGAGGTACCAAGAGTGCCCCTCTAGCCAAGGAAGCCATGAATCTATGCCAGTGGGCGGAAGCGAACCTGGAACAGCTGTCAGCTGCCCACATTGCCGGAGTCATGAATGTCAAGGCGGACTTTCTCAGTCGCCATACCTTGGATCCCGGAGAGTGGCAGTTATCGGCTCAGGCGAAGCGCTGGGGCCAGCCGAGCCTAGATCTGATGGCGTCATCGGCCAATTGCCAAGTGCCGCGCTTTTTCAGCAGAGGACGGGACCCTCGATCTCTGGGAGTAGATGCTCTTCTCCAACAGTGGCCGACACAAGAGCTTCTCTATGTGTTCCCGCCCTGGCCCATGTTGGGCATGGTACTAGACCGGGTGGCAAAGCATCCGGGCCGGATAATCCTGGTGGGTCCGGACTGGCCCAGACGTCCCTGGTATGCGGACTTGATCAGGCTCTCAGTGGACGACCCTCTGCGGCTGCCAGTAGAGCAGGGCCTGTTGCATCAGGGTCCCGTGGTGATGGAGGATCCCTCCCCCTTCGGTCTTACGGCCTGGCTATTGAGCGGCAGCGTCTGAGGAAGAAGGGCTTCTCAGACAAGGTCATCGCCACTATGCTGAGAGCGAGGAAGCGCTCTACTTCTACTGCTTACGCCAGGGTTTGGCGTACCTTTGCAGTGTGGTGTGAAGCAGGCTCACTTTCTCCCTTCACTGCTCCAATTTCTTCAGTGCTGGCGTTCCTGCAAGAAGGTCTGGAGAAAGGCCTGTCGCTCAGTTCCCTTAAAGTCCAGGTAGCGGCTCTGGCTTGCTTCAGGGGCCACCTGAAGGGTGCTTCCCTGGCTTCGCAACCAGATGTGGTACGTTTTCTCAAGGGAGTTAATCACCTGCGCCCTCCTCTGCACTCAGTGGTGCCTGCGTGGAATCTCAACCTGGTGCTAAGAGCCTTGCAGAATCCGCCTTTTGAACCCTTGTCGAGGGCATCTCTGAAAGACTTGACGTTGAAAGCAGTCTTTTTGGTGGCTATCACTTCAGCCAGAAGAGTTTCCGAGCTCCAGGCACTCTCATGTCGAGAGCCTTTTCTGCAGTTCACTGAGGCAGGGGTGGACTATTCGCACAGTGCCTTCATTCCTGCCCAAGATTGTTTCTCGCTTCCATGTGAATCAGCAGCTCTGTCTCCCCTCCTTTCGTAGGGAGGACTACCCAGAGGAATACTCTGCTCTCAAATATCTGGATGTGAGACGAGTCATCATCAGATACTTGGAAGTGACCAATGATTTCCGGAAATCGGATCATCTGTTTGTCCTGTTTGCAGGTCCTCGTAAGGGTCTGCAGGCTGCTAAGCCTACAGTGGCAAGATGGGTCAAGGAAGCCATTGCAGCGGCTTATGTGGCCACGGGGAAGGTGCCGCCTATCCAGCTGAAGGCTCACTCCACTAGAGCTCAGGCGGCCTCGATGGCAGAGGCCAGGTCCGTCTCCTTGGAAGAGATTTGCAAGGCGGCAACTTGGGCATCGGCCCATACCTTCTCCAGGCATTACCGCTTGACTGTGGCTGCTCGGGCGGAGGCCCGGTTTGGAGCTTCAGTGTTGCGGTCAGGGATTTCAATGTCCCGCCCTGGGTGAGTACTGCTTCGGTACATCCCACCAGTCTATGGATTGATCAGCATGATGATATGGAAGGTAAAATTATGTATCATACCTGATAATTTTCTTTCCATTAATCATAGCTGATCAATCCATAGCCCCTCCCAGATATCTGTACTGTTTATATTCTGGTTGCATTTCAGATTCAAGTTTAGTCTTCAGTTCCTGTTCAGGAGGACTTCGTGTTCAAGTTTTTTCAATGGGATTCTTCAAGAGTTGAGACGAGTTTGTGTTACAGTGAGCTGCTGCATTCCTCTCCCCTCCGTTTTACGGGGCTGGATTGAGACATAAATTCTGCCGGCGCTCCCTCCCGCTTTGTGCGGCTGTAGGGCAGCTTTGTACCCCTCCCGCTTCGGCGGTGTTAGGGTCAGTCAGCTCCTCCCGCAGTTGCGGTTGCAGGATAAGCCAGATCCCCCCGCATCGGCGGGTGGTGTCCCTCCCCCGCTCCGCGGGGATGAGCTGGACGGATTCCCCTCCCCCACTTGTGTGGGGATGAGCTGGGTTAATTCCCCTCCCCCATTTCGGCGGTGGTGAGCTGGGCAGAGTGTCCCTTTGTGGGTGTAATTCTCTAAGTGCTGAGTCCTGCGGATGGAGCTTGGATATCGACATACTGAGGAGTTTCCCGGCAGCACATGACCACATATAGGGAGGCAAAAGGATTGCTCTCTATCTCCACCTGCTGGTAGATGGACACAACCCACCAGTCTATGGATTGATCAGCTATGATTAATGGAAAGAAAATTATCAGGTATGATACATAATTTTACCTTCTTGCATGACATTGGCAATCCAGTAACCATTTTGTTAAATCTGCTTACTGTGTTGTTTCTGTGTACCTGATGAGGTTTCCCTAGGAGGAGAACCACTGCCAAATCAGGAGCTACCTGCTGCAGAAGGAACCAATCAGCAATCAGAAAGCAATAGTTCAAGCTGGGACTTAGGGTCAAATCAAAAGTTATAGAATCTAAGCCAGGAGAAACACTATAGGGTTTTAGCATATAAAGAGTAATGCAGGTAATAGATACACCATGGCTTGAAAAAGTTTAGATGGCAGTATGCCTGCCAATCCAGTTTGTGATGGACAGAGAAGGGAGCAGAACTGCTGAATAAACCGAACAGAAGAACCACATGAACTCAAAGTATGTATAGAAAGGCAGCTGGGTGGAGAGACAAATGAAATAAGAATATAAAAACTGGGTCAGACCAAAAGCCCATCAAACCCAGATCCTGTTTCCAGCAGTGGTCAATCCAGGTCACAACTACCTGGCAGGATCCTAAAAGTAGATAGATTCCATGCTGCCTGTTTTTCTGGTTTGCTGCAATGCTGAGAAGATGAGATCTATAAACCTTGGGTCATGCAAGGATCAGAGTGGTGAGTTCATAGTGGTAAACAGTGTAAAATCTACAACTCAGCTTCTCCAGTGTTCTGTTATAACTAAGGAGAAATGTAAGGTAGTGGTTCTGAACCCAGTCCTCAAGGTACACCTAGCCAGTCATATTTTCAGGATATCAACAATGAATATGCAGGAGAGAGATTTGCATAGAATGGGGGTAGCACATGCAAATTTATCTCTGGTATATTTGTTGAGGATATCCTGAAAATATGACTGGCTAGGTGTACCTTGAGGACTGGGTTGAGAACCACTAATCTGAGGATGAGGTTGCGTGAAAACAGATAAACAGTTTCAGAGCTCATTTGATCAGTGTGGAACACAATCATACTAAGGACGACATCTTTTGGGCACACAATTTTTGGCGACCTTTATAGAATTAGGGAGATGGTGCACTAGGCTGTTGGCCAGATCTGTGCTAAAAGTTGATATCCTACCCAGTACGGAAATGTGCCTTTAAGACAGATAGTCTATCAGCCAGAGGGCACTATCTTTACTTTTCTTGTGGAATCTGGTGATTATCTGCTGTCTCATAAAATAGGGCAAGATGCTTCTTTGGCAAGTGAATTGAAGCCTCTACCAGTGACGTAAGAAGCACCTGTCTGAATGTTTTGTCAAATTATTGGTGTACCCATCTAACCCAGGTGATTTGCCCAACTTCAGCTGCTTGATGTCAGCATCAGCCTCCTGTTGAAAGCTGTCCACTCTCCCTAATAGTAAAAGTACCTCCTGATGTTACTCTGACTTTGTGTGGTTGTTAAAACCTATTGTTTGGCTTTGATTCCAGCTAATCTGTGCAATCCCCGCCCCCCCCCCCCCCCCCCCCCCCCCCCCCCCCCCCAAAGTCTGCTGCCCTAGGCAAATTACCTAGTCCTACTTAATAGCTGGTCCAGCCCTGCCTGTGTAGATCATTAGTGATGTCTTATTTGGAATACTGTGGTCAGTTTTGAAGAAGCATTCGAAGAAGAAAATAAAGAGTCTAGAGGGAGGCAATTTAGAGGAAAGCAGCCAAAATGGTGCAGGGTCTGCAACAAAAGGCATATAAATAAGACTTGAGAACTGAGTATGTATACACTAGAGAAAAGGAGCAACAGAAAAGATATGATGTAGATGTGTAAATATTTGATACAGAGGAGAGAGAATCCAACAGCAGGGAAGCAAAAGTGAGAGCAAAAAAGCACAAGGAGTCTTCAAAATGGAGATCATCTCAGCTATAGTGTCAGACCCGACACGGTCCACGGTTTGGCAACAAATGCCTGTGTCAGGGGCCCTAAATAGATAAAACATCAATAAGTAAATAAATAAAACTCCATGAAATACTGTATATAAAAAATACTAAAATGTAAAGTAACATAAAAATTAACACATAAAAACATACAATGAATTTGAATAAACGATATCTTATACAAGTAAAAAAATATTGGAATAATCTCCAAACAAAAAATGACAATAAGTAGAAGCTACATGTATCTCATACCTATATTTGATATCTGACACACGTGGTCCAAAGACGAAAAACAAACTTGTCTTGAAAAAGACAGGTCCACTATGAACTTAAAAATTACAATAAAACTATTATATTCATTCCAATTATGCTATCATAAAGCAAAATTGGTGTGTTATCAGATGTAATGAAATCCAGCTTGAAGTGATAAGCAAATGTGCTGACAAATGTGACAAAATTGATTCTCAAGTGATGTGCTATTGTGCACATGAAAAAGTGGAATATAAAAGTACTATGTATAAAACAAAATAATTAATCCATGAAGAATAAGTAAGGGGGGGGGTGGTTGACAAAGCTTATTTGGTATGCTGTGTATTATGACAGAAATGTGAATGAAAACCAAGTAAATCATACTGAGGTGTGGCTGAACAGACGTGTGATTGAACTGTGAAAAGTGCAAAGTATCACAATAAATATACTGCGGAGACTGAAATCAGCTAGTTGAATATGCTGTATATGATGACAGAAACATGAATGATAACCAAGAGAATCATACTAAGGTGTGACTGGACAGACATATGATTAAACAGCTAAAAGTATCAAAGTGAAACCACGGAATTAGAGAAAAGATGAGATTTTGAAGGCTGCTTGTGCTTTTTTGCTTTTGCCGATGTTTAAATACTAAAGGTATTAGTTACATGAAAAAAAAAACCTTGCCAAAGGAAAGGAATCTCTTGAGCTAAAGGACATAATCCTCTGAATTCTATATATTATGTCCAAAATTGGGCACCAATCCAAGATTTGCACCCAACTAAGTTGCCCAATGAGCCAATTATGACCAATAATTGGGTACTAATTTACCCTAATTGGCACCAATTTGAATTTGCAAGCACAACTTGCGATGCGCTATTCTATAATAGTGTAAAATCCTATGTGCACAACCCAAAAGGGGGCATGGCCATGGGAGGTGCATGAGTAGGTCAGGACCATTCCTAAAATTTGGGCACAGAGTTATAGAATACTGGGGATGTGTTTCAGCAGCTGTAACTGCTGGAGCGATCAGTACTCAGTGCAATGGGCGCTCATCTTTGCATGCCCTTTATAGAATAGCATTGAGCGCCAATCTTTATCAGTGACCAATTTTGGGCGACATTTACTGAATCTAGCCCAATATCAAACAGCAAGAGGATTCAGAAACAAAGGAAATATTTCTTCATGGAAAGGGTGGTGAATACCTGGAGCGGTGGTGGAGACAAAAACACTGATGGAATTTCAAAAGGAGTGAAATCAAAATCAAGGGTACCTTAATGGCAAGAAGATAGAAGCCAAGCTTAGGGTGCATCAGCTCAGGACAGCGGTGAAACAGTAGCGTAGCCAGAGTTCAATTTTTAGATGGGCCTGGAGGTGGACTGGGTGGGCACGGGCCTCGCATTTCCTCTCCACCCGCTACCCCCCCCCCCCCCCCCCCCCCCCCACACTGAACTGTTTCAAACCCAGGGCATTTGGCAGTGTTCTTCCAGATGCCGACAGCCCCCTGCACATGGTCAGTTCTGATCATTTTTGCTGCCCTGAAGTGCCGTTCTCCCTCCAGCACCGGCGATTCCCATAGTCAGCCTTCTGCCAGCGTGCGTCGTCGGGGCTTCCCTCAGGCGCACGTCCCACCTTTGCGGAAAACAGGAAGTTGCAGAGTAGGTGGGACGCACCTAAGGAGAGGCCCGATGACGCACGCTGGCAGAAGGCTGGCTATGGGAATCGCCGGTGCTGGAGGGAGAATGATGCTTCAGGGCAGTAAAAGTGAGCAGACCACGTGGACGGGGAGAGCGGGCAGAAGAGGAAGGAAAAGATTGGAGCCTCACTTGGAAGAGCTATGCCACAGGTTGGGTTGGGGCTAGTTAGGATGGGCGGGCCTGGAGCAAAAGTGGCTGGGCCTGGGCCCGTCCAGGCCCGCCCGCGGCTACGCCCCTGCGGTAAAACAACTTTTGTGCTTCAAAGAAGTGATGGAGGTAGAATTCATGGAACAAGCAGTGGCTGCCCTAAATGAAGGCTTGGGGGAAGGGTAATCTACAAAGAGCAGTAAATACAACCCTTTTTGTCTTTTAATTGCTGCCATCTACTACTACTATGCTATAGTACCCAGTGTTTCCTTGTAATTTATTAAGCTTCTGAGATCTGAAAGTTCTGATGGTAATTTGTTAGGAATTATTCATTTTAATTATAACACATGTTTTAGAAATATGAGTTTATTTGTAATTAACGTAAGAACATCAGAATAAAGCTGAGCCACACTAAGATCCATCAAGCCCAGCCACCTATCTCTCACAGTGGCCACCCTGGATCACAGTTACCCACCACAACTGAATAAAGAGGAGCTAAATTGTCCTTGTGTTAAAGGCTCACAGTCATATTATTCAGCAGATCACTATATAAAATCTACATTAGAGGCTGTCAGGAATTTCTTTTTGAATTATCAGTACTATTCCTAAATAGTATAGACCTGGTCCTCTGTATAAAAAAGAAATGTTGTGAAAAGATAAGATCAGTATGTTTTCATCTGAAATAATATACTTGTTCAAAATTTGTTGGCAAAAATCATATGGTGTAGTAACCGTGTTAGTCCACTTTTAAAGGTAATAAATATAAAAAAATGTTTTTAAAGAAGATAAAATGAAACCTTTTTTATTGGACTAAATACATTTTTGACTAGCTTTCAAAGGCAATACCTTCTTTGGGTCAGAAATGAGCAGAAGATGACAAATATGTATAAGTGAAACATAAAAGCATTCCAATGACAGTCTCATGGGGAAAAGTGGGGGAGGAGGGGGGCTGAGAAACAGGGAGAGATGGATGGGTGATCATAGGGTGACAAAGCAGTATAGTTTTATGGTTTTATTTCATGTTAACTTCAAAGATCTTATGTCCCTGGATTGTTTTAACATTTCCTTTTAGTATTCCAAGCATAAAGCCATTGATGCCCTGCACTGCATCACTGACTTTATGGTCAGAATACTAAAAGGGAATTTTAAAACAATCCAGGAATGTAAGACCTTTGAAGTTAAAATGATGAAATATTTTGACACCCACCAGGCAGGACTTAGCAAAGATCTGAGCTTCCTATCACATTATAAACCATAACATTATACTGGTTTATCACCCTGTGATCACCCATCCATCTCTCCCTGTTTCTCATCCACCACTCACACACACTTTCATTGGAATGTTTTTATGTTTCACTTACATATTCTGATATTTGTCATCTTGTGCTCATTTCTGACCCAAAGAAAGATATTGTCCTCAGAAGCTATTCAAAAAATGTACTGTTAGTCTAATAAAAAATTATAATATCTTATTTTTAATTTTATTTTATTTCTATTATTACCTTGGCAAAAATCAGAAATTTGTCCTGACCTATTTTCTTCTATTTGTTTTAAAGTATTTCCATGTAATTTCATTGAGTGTCCCCCTGGTATTGTATTTTTGAAAGAATGAAAATTGATTCACCTCCACCCGCTCCACACCACTCAGGATTTTCCCGAGTCGCGCCGGCCATCTTGGCGGATCCGCCATTCCGACCCTTCCCTTCTGGGCGCGGGACTCACATTGGCCTTGGGATGGGATTCGGGCTTGCTGTAGCCTAGCTGTCTGCGGGCGTGCACGCTCTGCTGCGTTCCCGGTGCACTGTGGGCCTGCGCAGTCCAGGAATACTGGAACCACCCTCGCCCCGCCTCTGGCTTCTTCCGATTGGAGCCTCACACCCAGGCTCCGCCTCTGCCGGCGACCAGCCAACTGGAAGCCTCCTTTGCCAGCTGATTTCTTTCCTCTTGATGGTGGGAGCTATTTCTGGAGCGTCTGCTCTCCACTTCAGTGCTTCGGCTTCTACTTCGGTAGGTTTGGCTCTGAGGGTGTTCTTCTACTACTCTCATTGCTATTACCGTTGCTGACTATTGCCTGAACCTGGATACTCTCTGCTTGCTTTCTGCCTGTCTCTGACTACTGCCTGAATCCGGAGACTCTCTGCTTGCTGCCTGTCTCTGACTACTGCCTGAACCCGGATACTCTCTGCTTGCTTGCTTTCTGCCTGTCTCTGACTACTGCCTGAACCCGGAGACTCTCTGCTTGCTGCCTGTTTCTGGCTACTGTCTGAACCCGGATATTCTCTGCCTACTGCCTGTGGCCCAGACCCCTGCCTGTATCCAGAAAATCCTGTCGGCCGCCCGCACCTGGGGGCTCAACCCTCGGGGAACGGTGGTCATCACAGGTGAACCCGCAGGGTTGCTCGGCTGCCCAGCAGAGCGCAGGTTCGAGTCTTTGTCTCCTTGCTCCGCCCGGCACAAGGACTCACGAACGCGACATTATGGTTGTGGGTTTGTAGTTGTTATGTTGAGATGAGAGGATGAGGCAATGTGTTTTTTCAGTGTTCAGTTTCAGTTGGAATGAGCTTGCCCATGAGTCCATGATGTTCAGGCCATCATTGATTTCATTGGTTATTCTGTCCAAGGCATTTCTGAAGGGAATGTAGATTGTAACATCATCTGCATAGATGAATGGGTTAGAGGCCTCGAATGGATAAGGACTTTGCCAGTGGGATCATCATCATGTTGAAGAGTATTGGTGATAGTGGTGATCCTTGAGGTACTCCGCAGTCTGCTTTCCATTGCGGTGATATGTTTGAATTTGATTTTACTTAAGCTCTTGATCCAATTAAGTACGTTTCCAATGATCCCGAAGTGGCCAAGGAGTCTTAGTAGTATATTGTGGTTTACCATGTCGAAAGAGATCAACATGTCGAATTGGAGGAGAAGTATGCTTTTACCTATGGCTATTTCCTGCTTGAATTTGGCCAGGAGAGTGACTAGCAAATCAAAAGAAAAAAAGCAGATCAAAAAAGACAAAAAATAGAACAGGAGGGTAACAGAAGAAGTGGTTTATTACAAGTAACTTGTAATAAACCACTTCTGTTACCCTCCTGTTCTATTTTTTTGTCTTTTTTGATCTGCTTTTTTCTTTTGATTTGCTATTTTTGTGGCAGATCTTTGCCTTTTTTTGTTTCTGTCAGGAGAGTGACAGGACAGTTTCAGTACTATGGTGGGAGCGGAATCTGATTGTGAGTCATGTAGTATTGAGAACTTGTCCAAGTATTCCGTCAGCTGTTTGGTCACCAAGCTCTCCACCAATTTTACTACTAGAGGGATGGACGTGACTGGGCGGTAGTTGGTGAGATCATTATTTTTTCTTAGTGTCTTTTGGTATTGGGGGTAAGTAGGATGTTACCGAATTTCTCGGGGAAGAAACCTTGTTGTAGCATGAAGTTTAGGTTGGATGTGAGGTCTTCTATGAATCGGCTGGGGCGGATTTAAGTAGATGACTGGGACATATGTCCAGTTTGCAGTGGGTGTTGGCGAACCTGTGAGTCACTTGTGTAACTGATTCTGTGGTGAGTAGATTGAATGTAGACCAGATACGGTCAGCTGGGTATCCGCCCGGGATTAGGTCCAGGTCGTTGAGGAAGTTTTCGATATCAGTGTTGTGATGAGGAAGAGTGCTGCGTAATTTTGTTATTTGTCTTTGAAGTAGGTAGCCAATTTGTCTGCAGGTGGGATGTCTATGTTGGATGTGGTGATTGGGGTGGTATCCAGTAGCTTATTTACGAGTTGAAATAGTTTCTTGAGATCTTTGTTATCCGGTCCTAGTTTGGTCTTGTAGTAGGACCTTTTGGTTTGTCTGATTACATATTTGTATTTTCTGTGTATTTGTTTCCATGCATTGAGTGTATGTTCGTCATTTTTTTTTTCCATGCTCGTTCAAGTTTTCTGGATTGTGTTTTTAGTTTTTTTAGTTCATCATTGAACCATGGTATCGAGTTTTGTCTTTTTGATATTCTTGTCTTTAATGGTGCTATTTCATTTAGTACGCTTCTACATCTAACCTCCCTTGATTGAGATAATTATGGAGTCGGTTCGTGTTTGTCCATCCGTTGTCATATATATGTTGCCAGAATATTTGTGGATCTATTTGCCCTCTTGTAGTGTAAGTGTTTGTTCTGGTGTGCGATTTGATCCCATCTTTCGCCAGTTTAGGGATAGGTTCAGTTTGTAGTGATCGGTCCAAGGTGCTTCTGACCATTTGATATCTGTTATTGATAGGTTTGATCTGTGAATAGGTTGTGTCATAGGAGGTCTAGTGTGTGTCCCTTGGTGGTGGGTAGCTTGCATGTGAGGCCATTTGAGATCCCAAGACTGTAGGAATTCTTGCATTCACGAGCATTGGCTGAGTTGGGATTTTCTAGGTGAAGGTTTATGTCACCTAGTATTAGTGTATTGGAGTTGTTTTCACAAGTGTTTAAGATGAAATCCGTGAAGATAGGCTGGCTTTCATTCCAGTTACTGGGCGGTCTGTAAAACCAGGACGCAGTTCAGTTGATCAATTAGGGATTTGTTTGGATTCTGAATGAAGCAATTTCTAGTTGGGGTGTTATGGACTCGGCGATGGTTCGGTAGTGAATGTGCTCGGTAGATTAGCGTTATGCCTCCACCTCTTTTTTCCGATCTGGTCCAGTGAGTGATTTTGTAACCTGGGGGGCATAGTTCAAGGATTATGGGATCCTTTTGATTGTGAATCCATGTTTCACTGATGAAGATAAGATCAAGGTTTTCAGAGTTAATCAGTCTGATATTGTTGTTGTTTTGTTAACTACGGACCTAGCATTAATGTAGCCCACTTGGATATTTGGTATTGGGCTGCTAGGTTTGATGTTGTGTGGAGTCTTGTAAGTTGTCGTTCATTGGATGGTGTATGTTTTGTGTGATATTTCCTTCCATTACGTTGGTATTGACCGTAATTAGGTAATCTTCCTTTAATTTGGTGGGTATCAGTTTGGTAAAGTGAGAAGTGTTTGATCAGTCTTTGGTGGTTTTGTAGGATGGGTATGATGTTATATTCTGTAAGTGGGATGGATAGTGTTAAGTGGGTCAATGTGAGGGAGTAGATTGCTAGGAGTACATAAGTACATAAGTACATAAGTAGTGCCATACTGGGAAAGACCAAAGGTCCATCTAGCCCAGCATCCTGTCACCGACAGTGGCCAATCCAGGTCAAGGGCACCTGGCACGCTCCCCAAACGTAAAAACATTCCAGACAAGTTATACCTAAAAATGCGGAATTTTTCCAAGTCCATTTAATAGCGGTCTATGGACTTGTCCTTTAGGAATCTATCTAACCCTTTTTAAACTCCGTCAAGCTAACCGCCCGTACCACGTTCTCCCAACAAATTCCAGAGTCTAATTACACGTTGGGTGAAGAAAAATTTTCTCTGATTCGTTTTAAATTTACCACACTGTAGCTTCAACTCATGCCCTCTAGTCCTAGTATTTTTGGATAGCGTGAACAGTCGCTTCACATCCACCCGATCCATTCCACTCATTATTTTATACACTTCTATCATATCTCCCCTCAGCCGTCTCTTCTCCAAGCTGAAAAGCCCTAGCCTTCTCAGCCTCTCTTCATAGGAAAGTCGTCCCATCCCCACTATCATTTTCGTCGCCCTTCGCTGTACCTTTTCCAATTCTACTATATCTTTTTTGAGGTATTCATTTTGGTGTCAATTTGGGATGTTAGATTACTCACAGTCAGATGCTCGAGAGTGATGACTTGGGTATAGCGCTCTGTAGGCTCTGGACACCGTTTCCTTTCTGTTGCTTCCTATGAGCCGTCGAGCAGTCCCGTTCAGATTGTGCTCCAATCGGAGTCTCCAGATCTACAGCTCCGAGGTTGTTCGGTCAGCGGCCGTTTTGGCCATTCGGAGATCATCCGGCGTCTTGCTTGGGCTTGGGTTTCTATCCGCCGGATATCATTCTGGGGGTTTGGAGGCTCACTAGGTGGATACGTCTTGCGTCATTCCTGCCCTGACCTTGTCAGCTCCCTCCAGCATGTCCTGGGTCAGGCTGGGGCATTCACTGTTTGGTCCCTGCTTGGCGGGTAGGAGGTCAGGCTGGCTCACCTCTAGCATCAGTCAGATCCTCGCGACCCTCAGCTCACTCGTCCGGGGCCATTCGTGCCTCGCTGGGCTTGCTTTTTTCGCTTCGCAGGGGCTTGTCCTCAAGGCTCAAAGTCTCCTTTGGACTTCTAGGCTGCTGCATTCTCAGTCATCCACTCTGTTCGGTTTAGCGCACCACGTGGTCCTCCTCACCGTCCACGTTTTGTGTTCCATGCGTTGCTCTGGTCCAGTGAGGGATTGAAAATCGGTCGGTTGGTTTCAGGTGGCAGCAGGCTCTTCCATGGGTCAGTTCTGGATGTTAGTAGGATTTTCCTTTGATTAGATCCCCCCGACCCCAGCCCAGGGGCCTAGTGCTGTCTCACGTTAGGTTCTCCGCATCGCACGGGTTCAGCGTATTGCAGGTCTAGGGTCCGGAGGGGGGCCCGGTGGCCAGCTGCGGTCTCCTTCGTTGAATTTGGATGCTGCCACGACCTGGCACTAACCTGTTGCTCTGCTCCGACGTACAGTCCCAACCCGTCCCGTCCTGTGCCACCGTCGTACAGTCCCGTCCCTGCATGGGTTCTCACTTGGTTCTCGGATCCCGCAACTCCCTTGACCCTTGGCATCTGTTATGGGTTGGTGGGGGGCAGGGACAGGTTTGAAGCTCTCTCCGAGACCTCGGCACGACCTGGTCCCTCTTGCTGCTCGCTTCTAAGTCTCAGTCAGGCGTGTAAAGCCGGCTCGCGGAGTGCCCTTTGCGTACCTCATGGAGAGAGGTTCACTTGCCTCTCTCTGCTCCGAGGAAATCGTTGGTCGACCGTTGGGCTCCACCGGGATTGCGTCAGCGGTCTTGTGCACCCAGAGCTCTGTTTATGGCCACGGCACAGGCCTCGCTCCGTTCTCTCGGCGCGATGCCATTTTGGAGGGGTCAGAGCTCACTCAGGTAGGTCCTACCTCGGCGCCATCTTGCACGAGGGTTTATAAGGGTTTAAAGATGTATCTATTTTGTGGTGGGGGAAAGGAGGCTAATTTATTTGATTGCCTAGGCCCACCAAAGGGATAATTCTACCCTATCATCCTTTGTCCCTTCAACCACAACCACACTTACTACATCCACCTCAACACCTCTCCTATAATACTTTCAAAAGACACCTGTATATCTTCAACCTTTTGCTGGAAAGTATACTGTGTCCTCATAAGAAAGAACTCCACCCCCAACCTCAAAGGTGGCTTAAGTCATTCATTCCACCAGATGGAATAACTTGATTATTATGTTCCTCCAACTGATGATCCATAAAATCTTGTTTCACTTCTGACCATTCCCACATAATTCCTATCCTGGTCTCAACACCAGATCTTATCTTAATCTTTTCCACTTTTCTACCATTTTCTTTCTAATTGATAGTGCTGCAATTTTACTAACCACAGCCCAAGGTGATCATTTGCTAGGCCCCTACCACTCACTCAAACTCTGGTGCCACACAATTATTAACTGCCTTTATCACAGTATCCCACCTATACACAGCATTCTCTAGACTACATTCTTGATCAATCATTTCCCCCCTTTAATATTCCTTAATCACCTACTTATTTGTTACACCATTAAAATTAGGCATTTTTCATTTCACTTGCCTCTTCACACCCCATTCACCACCTTCTCTAAAAGATGAAAGTGAATCACGGTATGATCTAATTTTAAAAAACGAATGTAAGCTCATATCTCAATCTATTCTGATTGTCTTCCAAAGCACAAATCACATCTAACATATTTCCCAACCGGTGAGTGGATTCTTTTACCAACTGTGTCAACCTCAAATTTCCCATTGCCTGCATACACCCTTCTACCTGTATAACACTAAAATTCCCACTATTAGCAATGCTCATTATCTGCTTCCAGATCAATCACCAAGTAAACCAGCTCTTCCAATACCAACATTTTGCCAGTCATTGGTTGATATACTAACAAAAATTTCAACAGTCCTCCATCCTCCATTTAAATGTCATACATTCTATTCTTCAACAAATTACCCCTACATCCTAACCACTCCTTATGCAAAAATTAATAACCCAAGGACAAAAGTGTTCTCCCTCATCCAAGTGTCCACCAGGGCTGGTGCAACGGTATTAGGTGAAACATAAGATTACGCCCTCCCCTTCAGTTAACCTTTAGGCCTATAATCTGCCCCCATTCAAGACATGCTTGTAAATACTAAGCTGTGTTGTGCAGATGTGTGTGTGTGTGTGTGTGTGTGTGTGTGTGTGTATATCAGTGGCGTAGCTACGTGGGGCCTGAGGGGGCCGGGGCCCCCGCAGATTCACCCCAGGACCCCCCTCCCGGCGAACCCGCCCCCGCCGCCGCCTACCTTTACTTTTGCTGGTGGGGGATCCCACTCCCCACCAGCCGACGTCTTCTCAGTCCTTCCTGCACTTAAATTTGTTTGCTGACGTCCTGCACGTAATTATACGTGCAGGACGTCAGACTCAGAGAACAGTTCTGTTCTCTGAGTCTGACGTCCTGCATGTACAACGTGCAGGACGTCAGCAAACAAATTGAAGAGCGGGAAGCGACTAAGAAGACGTCGGCTGGCGGGGAGTGGGATCCCCCGCCAGCAAAAGTAAAGGTAGGCTGCAGCGGCGGCGGGTTCGCGGCGGGAGGGGGGGCGGCAATGTCGGCGGTGGGGGGGGCGGCGCCGGGGGAGGGCTAAAATGTGCCCCCTCCCCCCGGGCTCGGACCCCTCTCCCACGGAAGGCTGGCTACGCCCCTGGTATATATATATATAGACTGCCCCAATTTGATTGTAAGCTCCTTCGAGCAGGGACTGTCCTCTGTGTTAAATTGTACAGCTCTGCGTAACCCTGGTAGCACTTTATAAATGTTAAGTAGTAGTAGTAGTAGTTTATCAGACATACGCAAATAAGGACAATTTCCAAAAGTCGTTTACTCAGGAAAATGAGGTCGTTTGTTTATTTATTTGGATTTAGCTCACAATTTTTCAATAGTAGCTCAAGCCGAGTTATATTCAAGTTCAGTAGGTATTTCCCTGTCCCCAGAGGGTTTACACATTAATTTTGTGCCTGAGGCAATGGAGGGTTAAGTGACTTGCTCTCATTCATCGGTCCTAATAAAAATTCCTCCCAACTCCTCCCAGGACCAATGAATAGAGCAGTTGCCCATCTAGTGGCATTTCTCTATAGGGTTTATGATCTGATGTCCTTTTCTCCTCTTAGTAAAAGAAGTGTTGTGGTGCTGTTTAAAATGTGTATAATAATACTCAAATCATACTCTCTGTTACCACTCGCTTATCAACCAAATAATTAGTTAAAGGCTTCATGAAGGAGCTCATGCCCAAGGTGAGCCATATAATGGTGATCGCATCCTAGCTGCATGTAATCCCAGGCACCCCTTTTCAATGACATCACTGGCTAGCCACAAGCTTCGCACATAGCAAAATAGGTTGGGCTTCCTGGCCCCAGAATAGCTCAGTCTCATAATTCTCTGCCAAATTAGTGCTGTTTAAAATGCACGTGCAAGAGGAGTATAGGGAGGAGTGGCCTAATGGTTAGAGAAGCAGGCTTTGATCCTGGCAACCTGGGCTCAATGCCCACTGCAGCTCCTTGTGACCTTGGGCAAGTCACTTAACCCTCCATTGCCCCAGGTACAAAAACTTAGATTGTGAGCCCTCTAGAGGCAGAGACAGTACCTGCATAAAATGTTTATAGTGCTGGGTACATCTAGTAGCACTGAAATGATTACTAGTAGTAGTAGTATTAGTATAATCAAAAATTGATTGTTTCAAGTTGGGAGGTATATTGAGGAAAGCAAAGAAAGAAAGGATGATAGGAGATGATAAGATAGGTTAGAAGAATTCAATGGTAAGAGCTGGCAAGACAAAATCAGAAAGGAAAGAAAGAGGAAAAAACAATGAGAGGACAATTTGAAATACAAATACAGGAGCAGGCAGTGGCAAAAACTTTGGAAAAGTGGGCATGGAAGGAGAGAAAACAAAAATGGAAAACTGTGATATAGCAGAGAACAAGAGAGAAAGCAAAATCTCTATATTGAAAGGACCTAGGAAAATAGAGAAAACCTTTGATGCCAAATGTACAGAAAACAGTTATGTTAGAACTTTGTTAAAACTGACAAAAATGAAAATAGACTTTTTTGTTAGAATTGCCATGTAAAAGGGAGCTGTAATCCACGTAGTCTCCTACCTCATCCTGCATTTTATATGCTCTCCAAAACAAAAATGCTGAAAGGCCACAGTTGACGTTATATAGACTGAAGAGAACTAGGTAGTTACTTTCTTGTGTAAAAAAATGTTTTGTAGCACAATTTTACTTAAATGTATGCATGATGATAGAATACATTAGAGCACATTATTTTCATTTCATGGGGGAAAGAGACACAAAAAAATACACTACAAGGAATTTGTATCATATATTCCAGGAAGGTCTACTTTCTCAACTTGCAGACACTATTCATAGCACATTTGAGGATTGCCTATTATTCAGACACTATTTTTACAAGACAAATTTGGTAGCAGATCTTGGTCAGTAGTGAAAAACTGTGACTAACTCTTTTCTCCATGGAAAATTCACTGAAAAATAAGACAGCCTGCCAGAAGTTGTATTTTCTAAAGCTAGTTAAATGTCATTTTCAAGAATGGGAAACATACTTTCTGTATAAAAGCTTATTACCTGTAATCCTCCATGAACTGCATTCTCTGAACAGAACCTTTTATTTGATAATGGCCCAGTTCAAGAAGGATTATGGCTAAGAACATTTTGTAAGGAATGTTCAACCACATATTCCTGGAGAAATCATTTAATCAAGAGTTAATTAAAGAGAAGCATTGAAAGAATACCCTAATTACTCAGACACTGTATTTATGGGGAAGGGAGTGAATCAGATTAGATGAGCCATACTGTTCTTAATATAGAAGCATAGAAAATGACAGTAAAGATCATATGGCCTATCTAGTCTGCCCATCCATACCAACTAAGCTCTACAATCCCTTCCTGTTCCTTAGAGATCCTTTGTGCTTCTCCCATGCTGCCTTGAATTTAGATACTGTTCTTGTATCTACCACCTCTGCTGGCAGGCTGTTCCATGTATTTACCACCCTTTCTCCAAAGAAATACTTTCTTAGATTACTCCTCCAAGATGAGCAACCTGTCACAAATAAACATGGCAAGTATGACAGAGTCATACCATAAAGAATCTTTAAAAACAGCATTGTATTATATATTGTATTCTTGCACGAAGTGCAGCCAGTGGAAGGTTATCAAAAAAGGATAGCATGCTCCCAACCCTTGCCCCCTAAAACTAGTTTGGCCACTATACTCTGTCAAGTTTGCAGTCTAGTATAAAGTGGAATATGGATTTACTGAACGGTAAGAATTAGGTGCCGAATGCAGCATTGAAGAGGTGTATATCTAGACTGCCCCAATTTGACCACCCCTATCGGACTGACCGTTCACTTGTCTCTTAGATTGTAAGCTCTTTGAGCAGGGACCGTCCCTCTATGTTAATTTGTACAGCGCTGCGTAACCCTAGTAGCGCTTTACAAATGTTAAGTAGTAGTAGTAGTAAAGTGGAATATGCTACAGTAGTCAAGCTAATCAAAAATCATCGCCAGTACCACTTTTACCATATAATTCATCAAATAGGCCCTAAATTGATGAATATAATGCAAAAATACAAGGCCCTATTTTACCACCTGCCCTTTATAATTTTCCATGGTTGATGCCAAATCTAGAGTTGTACCCTAAACCAGGAATTGACTCAGGAATTTGCTTATTTTGACATTTTATCCATAATAAATTGATCTTATTGGGATTCAGTTATAAGCAGTTTGCTGATGTCCAGTGCAGAGCTGTCATCAAACAGGTCCACAATAAATCATTCATCTGAACTATAGAAGCTTGAAACGGAATAAGTAGTACAATATCATTGGCATAAATATAGTACAAAATGGCTGAAGTTTTCAATTCTGTACTCTTATAGGTTGAATGTTTCATGTTACCCATTATCTCCAGTCTCCTTGAGACTTTCCTGACTTCATGCCCTAGTCAAAGTCTGAATATAACTTTTGACCCCTATTGGTCATCTCTAAAGAGACGTCTTATGGATAATTTGTTACACCCTCCCTCTAAAGTAGAAATGTTATCTTGGCCACGGAAAACAAGCCACTCAACTGATTTCCTTCCCTCTCCACCCTTGTGAATTGCATCATTTTTTTTACTACAATCAACAATCCATTTCTTCAGTCACAGTTATTCAACTATCCATATATTCAGTCAGCAATTGTTCAACTGAAATAGCTCCAGAAAGATTCATCATCTTTGTATTGAACCATAATGAGTGCAGTAGTCTTGGTTTCAGCTATCTACTATAAGTTCTTTCCTTGCTTAATTTTAGTGGAACAGGTGGAAATTGAGAAAGAAAGTCTTCTCTTATGGATGTTGAACTGGTTAAGCTTGCTGTTTTGCAGTACACGGCATTGGTGCTATGAGAGCATTACAATTATTTCCCTCTAATTAGAGATAGTCCTTGAAACACTGCAATCATCTGCCTTAAATTCAGTCACTAGGAGGATAATTCTGTAACAGTGCACCTATATATAGGTGCCCAGAAGGCATCTGATTTGCACATGTCCTATAAAATGAAAGTAGGCACTTATTCTATGTTACATGCATGCATATGCATCCTGTTCACATGCGTACCCCTGCAAGCTAAGCATCATTGCAGATAAGTACCTACTTACAGAATAGCATACAGGCATATTTTTTGGTGTGCTCATGTGTATGTGTGCACATAAGCACGTATACTGTAATATTCTAAAAATATTTATGTGTTCAACTGGCATATAAATGTTAGTGTCTCCTTTATAGAATTATCCCTAAGTATCATTATTGCACAATAATTGGAGCTCCTATCCCCGGCTGTGTGCATGGTCTCTGCAGCATCCCCAAATCCATCAAGAAAGTAGAAAATCTGATCCAGGAATCAAACCCAGGTCCCAGTTAGGGCAAGCATCGCCAGGTGCCCATAATTATCATTTTGTGTTTCATGGTGTATATCCTAAAATAGTATTCTTCAGATAGATTTTGCAGAAAACATGAGGAGATATATAGATAGCAGGTTCCTGACTATTTAGGAATAGTTTAGGCCAAATCATTCTTTATTCCATGAAAAAAATCAGATATATACAACAGAATATCATGTTTTCCATGCATCAGTTAGAAGGAAATTTTACAAAAGAATAAATATATCCGTATTACTTCATATATAGGCCATTAAATAAGAACGGCTCAACAATGAAATTCCATGAGTAGAAAACAATAAAGAAAATAGCAGAAAAGAAAATTAACCTCTGGGTATATTTACTGTCTTTACTAAATGGCAGAATCCAAACTCAGCCACCCACTCTAGTTTAGAATGCTGGCAAGCGCTGGCCCCAGACATCTTTATAGACTGTCCAGAAAAATCTTAATTGAGATGCTACAAAAGAAATATATTTTATCTTCTGAAAAACCACCAAGCATTTACTGGAGTAATGAAAAAATATATCCGCCCCAAGGGTTCTCACCTCTTGGCACAATTGAAAAAAGCTTTTTTTTTCTCCTCGCTTTAGTCAGTTTATACAAGTCTGGGAATACCCAGCTTCTTTGACCCAAGAAAACTACTTGTCAACTTCTAAAAAATGAGTGCATTACCATATAAGGTCCTGTTCCACCATGAATGATACAAGCAGCATTGCCTTCTTGGACCATTTCTCTGTTGATCCCAGAAGCAATACAAATTGCCCTTGCTTATCTGAGCTTCTCGCTGCATTTACTCATGGTCAGTCCCGCACTTTGCCATTGGCAAATAATCAATGTTATTTACTGATGGTACAGGTTCCATTGAGATTTTGAGAATACCAAGCAGAGAGAGTTTAAAAATCTTCCTTGAAGTCGTACTACTTACTAGAGGAAAATGTACAAAATACAAGTCGACATGCCTGGTATAACTCTTGAGAAGTTCCAGCTTGCAATGTATGACAAAATTATCTTGAGTTATAGCACAGTTAAAAGTTTTAATCTGTTTCATTGTTTTCTCCAGATTCTTGGTTCTCTTATTATGTTCAAATAGGAAACTTTACTGCTTTTTGAAAGTGTTTGAACATTGTCCATCAATGAAACGATATATGAAAAGGCACTTTTTAAAAGAGGAGTTCAGCCTTTCCAGGGCCTCCTAGATCATGCCCAGTTTAATTTCCATGGGCTTAAGCATTGCCATACTGGGACAGACTGAAGATCCATCAAGCCCAGTATCCTGTTACCAACAGTGGCTAATCCAGGTCACAAATATTTGCAAAGATCCCAAAGAGTAAAATAGATTTAATGCTAATTATTCCAGGAATAATGTGGATTTTCCCCAAGTCCATCTTAATAATGGCTTATGGATTTTTCTTTTAGGAACGTGTCCAAACCTTTTTTAAACCAAGCTATGCTAACTGCTTTTATTTATTCTCTAGCAATGAATTCAGAATTTAACTATACACTGAGTGAAGAAATATTTTCTACAGTTTGTTTTAAATTTACTATGTAGTAGCTTCATTTTGTGCCCCCTAGTCTTCATATTTTTAGAAAGAATAAACAAGCAATTAATGTTAATCCATTCCACTCCACTCAGTACTTTATAGATCTCATTATCTCTACAGTCATTGTTAACAAAGGTTGCTATATGGGGGAAGATGCAATAGTTGATATTAAGGGGTAATAGCATCCAGAAGCAGCCCAGTGTCAGATTACCACCCTTTTTAAAGTACTTATAGAGCTCAGAGCGGGTCTTGAGTCTCAGATGTGGGAATTTAGGATGATTCAGGCATGGGGTGTTTTCTGTGCATGCACTCAGATGGAACTTGCAAGTAGCATGGTTTGGACCAGGAACTAGAATTGGAGTTTGCAGTGAAGCAGGTCTCAAGGCTAGAACAGAAAAGCAGGCTTGAGACAGGAATCAGCAAATAGGCCACAAGCCTGAAGCAAAGTATTGACGTAAACTATAACTGCAAGCTGAAACCTGGAGTCTACATGAAGTAAACTGATCAGCATCAGCCAATAAGAACACCACATATAGGCAGATCAACAAGAAACAACCTAGTTAGCTTTTAGGTACCTATGATCAGCTTCATGTTTCCCATCAACCCCTTGTAACTGAATCCCAAGCACTAAGGACTGTCTGAAAGTCTTTTTTTTTTTTTTAGTGCCTTTACTTGCTCTGGCTGACTATCTGGTATAAAAATTAGGACTTCATTCCTTAACTCCTAGATGTTCCATAGTTAAAAACCCTGCTGTGGTCTTCCTATCATACCACAAGTCTTTCATCTGGCTTTCTGCTTCAATCTCTTTCACCAGCAATGCACACCAGTTTGAAAAACAAACAAACAAACTCAGTGTTTCTTTCCCTGGCCTACCAAAGAAAAGCAACATTGATCAGAACCTCATTTTTGTGGTTCCCCCTTCCACCATGCTCCTCTGCAACTTTTGAAGGAGTCAGTCTGGAGGCAAAGAGGGTTTCCTAGTAGGGTTCTGGGTGGGACCTAGCATGGCGCGGTACTCAAGCTAGGCCATAGTGCCATCTCTTGGCCCACCACTAGAACTTTCTCTTTCTGCCAAAACACCATCAGCATTTTGACAAGCAGTGGTGGGGTAAATTCCAATGGATATGACTTAGCCTTCTCTGACATAAAGGGGTGTAACCTGCATGAAGCAGCAGGAACAATTCAGGCTGCCTTTTTGGGCATACTGGATGGACCATTGTTTACCATATTACTATATAGAAGCAATATGGAGCTTCTTATAGTACTAGCATTCAAGTTGACGGTTTGGGCTGATCATCTTAAACTCTCTTAAAGTAGAGAATGATTACTTCCCCATTAAATATTTCAACCTATCACTACTGTGGAATGACATATTGGTAATGAACAGCAATACAGATGAATGCACATTCGAACCTCATGAAAAGAAGACTTTAGAAAGGAAATAATTCTTAAGAAATTCTGATTTTCCCATATTGTGTATTTTCAGATAATACAACTTTTGGTAAGATTCAGACATATTTTAAAAGGAACATTTGAGGCAGGATATAAACAGCAGTGAATTACTGACAACCTAGAAATAGCCTGGGGAACGCCCTTTGATTTCTCAATGTAAATAACTGAACAAGAATGCATCCTGTCATAAGTTATATTTACTGAGTCCAGACAAAGTGAAGGTTTCAGGAATGGGTGACAATTATTTCCCTTTTAATATTTGTTTACCATATATCCCTTTTGAATTTCATCAATTATTACTCAAAAAGTTAAGGAGAGATAGGGGGTAAATAGTTTACAATTGAAAGATGTCCATCTGTTTTTGAAATTCGTACAGGTATGTGCAAGAAAACTACTACTACTACTACTATTTAACATTTCTAAAGCGCTACTAGGGTTACGCAGCGCTGTACAGTTTAACATAGGACAGTCCCTGCTCAGAGAGCTTACAATCTAAAGGACAAGTGTACAGTCAATCAAGAAGGGGCAGTCAAATTGGGGCAGTCTAGATTTCCTGAAAGGTATAAAGGTTAGGTGCCGAAGGCAACATTGGTGGGCTTTGAGCAAGGATTTGAAGATGGGTAGGGAGGGGGCTTGGCGTAAGGGCTCAGGAAGTTTATTACAGGCATAGGGTGAGGCGAGGCAGAATGGGCGGAGCCTGGAGTTGGCGATGGTGGAGAAGGGTACTGAGAGGAGGGATTTGCATGTAAATATCATGGCATGGAAAATGATAGAGTGCACAAGAGTAAGGCATCAATTTCACCCAAGTCAATAAGAATAGATTCAACCAATCCTGGATTTGCCAGATTGCATGCATAGTGTCACAGTTTTGATTTCCCTAAGAAAAGTAGGATTTCATTCCTATGGATGAAATGGGGAAAAAAGGACTATTTAAACAAACCTGTGTGTATTGGTACTGGCTCTTTGGGTTCTTGTTGACCCCCCCCCCCAGTGCTGAGAGGAGGCCTTTGTAGGCCAGAGATGGCAATGGCAAGTTTAACTGCCTACTCTCTACTTGCACCAACAGATTGCAGCACTACAGTGTGCACTACTACAGGGATGTTGAAATAGCCCATCTATACACCATCACTGCAACAGTCTCAACAGAGGAGGTGGGACTGCTGTGGAAACAGTGAATAAGCACAATTGTCATTATTCCCAAGCAATGGAAGTAAGACCCGGCTGGCTCAATCCGTCTCCTTTTTTGGAGCCATGGTAACCCTACCCATGCTGAATGCAAGGGGTGAGTAGTGGCACTAACCTGTAGTAGGGGCTGGGTAGTTCCTCTTGAAACACAGGTTGGGAATGGGGGTTCAAAACACAGGCCTTCTCTAGCTTGAACCAGTTGATTGCAAAATATAGTTAGCAGAAATATTAGAAACAATTTGTGGAGGTTTCCTATTACAGCCAAAAAGAAATGAAGCTGCAGAGGGTTTTTTTTTCCCTGTTTTTTTTTTTTAAACCAACAATGCAGGCTACATAATTTAACAAACATGTAAACTTTGCAATGCTGATTTTAAAAAATGTAAAAAAAACAAGAACTTCTCTGCAGCGTTTTTTTTCTCTTGAGCATTGATAATTTATAAATATAAAAGCACACAGAGTTCTGTCTCCTAAGTTAGAAGCTGTAAGTAGAATTTATCTAGATCTTAATCCTTCTCTGGCCTGACAGGTTGGTGGTAGTGAAGGTCTCCAAAGTCTCTGCTTTTTGGCATGGTGGCCATGAGTGTCTACATTGGGTGGGACAGTGGTGGTGAAAATTGATACCAAAATATTGCAAACCCACACCTAGCTCCGCAGCTGCTCAGAAAGTCATAACTAAAAGCCTCAAATGTCCACCTTTGATGTGCCGAGTCTCATATGTCATGAAAGCGGACATTTCAATCCTTTGATGACGCTGCCAGAATAGCTGTGGAATTAAACTGCCAACAGGTCAGGGATAATGGATGTTTATCGCAAGGGAAATGAGCTGGGGAAAAAAACACAGTGGTCCAGTTTTGGCCTGTGGACACCATTTTGTCCACATCCGGAATATGCTGTTGACCTTGTAGTTTTAGATGGTTTG
Organism: Microcaecilia unicolor; assembly: GCF_901765095.1. Classification (NCBI taxonomy): domain Eukaryota; kingdom Metazoa; phylum Chordata; class Amphibia; order Gymnophiona; family Siphonopidae; genus Microcaecilia; species Microcaecilia unicolor. The sequence continues at coordinate 606,978,997 of NC_044032.1, forward strand.
CTGAGATCATTTTAGCCAAGATGATTACGGTCCAAGCCTGCTGGAACAAGGAAAAAGATCACCAATGAAGACTAGACTACAAAATTACTTCAATCTGGATAAACTTGGAAAATGACAAAAGCAGAAATCAATGACCTAGGAAACCCAGAAATTACACACTCAACAAGAGCAACAGGGGACAAAGATGTTGGCAGAACTCAGGCATGCAGTGAATAATGTACAGGAGGAATTGGTTAGGAGCACAGCTGAATTGACCATCCACACTGTTAACCTGTTTCATCTCACCTCTATCCTCATATATTGGGGATTTCCCATACAAAAGAAATTTAAGAGATAGCCTAACTCAAATATTTAAAGATTATTCTAATGTTCTATGAATGGGTCTCCCACATAAACATATTAAGGGGACAATATTCTACACAATATAAACAGCCAGAAATGGCTCCTGGCAGGTTAAATCGCATGATCGGGGCTAACTGCTAATTTTCAGCTGCACGTAACCAGTTAGTGCTGCTGAAAATAACTGGTTTGTGCCAAACTGAAAAACGACCATTTGGGGGGCATTCTGGGTACAGAGGCAGCATTTTGCTGACCACTGCTGGCATTAAACCCAGAAATTCAATGCCAGACCAAGTCTGATCACCAGCATTGAATTTCCAGGTTTCCAGACCTGACCAACGCATGCGATAATGAAAAATACAATGAAGCACAAAGAACAAGGGTTCCCAAAGTCCATCAGTTCTTTATTGAGGTTTCTCAATGCAGTGCATGTGACATTCAGCTTTTAACCAGCCAAGGTAACTACATAAATAGGACCACATTAAAGTCAGTCCTATATTTATGTGGTAACCATATCTGGTTAAGTGTTGAATATTGCATGCATTGCATTGAGAAACTTCAATAAAGAACTTTGGGAACCCTTGTTCTTTGTGCTTCACTGTTTTTTTCTTTATCGCACTGTGCACAGCTGCCGACACAGAGTTGAGCTGGCAGTACTATCAAAGCAAGGCAGCACTAAGTCCCCTGAGGAAACCACATGGTGAAACGAGTCCCCATAGGGACGTATCTCAACTGCCTCACACTACCGCATACAAGCTAAGTTGTTTTTTGTTTTATTTTCACATTTTGAATAAGCTTTTGCACAGATAAAAATAAATTGTTGGGGGTTTTTATGACCCATGATTGAAGCCAGCACTGTGATTGAGATGCTGTAATTGAACAACAGCACAGGTAGTGTCACATGCATCTGAGGTCTTTTCCCCAACTTTTTTACATAATATATAAAAAGTGGTAGCTACAGAGAACACTTTTCCTCACTTGAGTTTTTTGGATTGTGGTTATTGTTTGCGAGTGAGTTTCCAGCGTACTTTGATACTATGTTTGTCAAAAACAATTTCTGGAATCATATATAGAGGGATCTGAGTGGATGGGAGGAATCCAATGAGAATTTCTCTTCAGAAGGGTCAAATCAGAAGGTCTGGGTGTAAACATAGTGAAGAAATGTTGTACTCATAGAAAATATAGAAAAATGTAGGCAGATAAAGACCATGCCATCTACCCTTTCTATCACTTCCTTAGAGATCCTATGTACTTGACCTAAGTCTTCTTCAAGTTTTAAGTTTATTCAACACTTAATATACCACCTAGGAAGGACTATCAAAGCTGTTCACAATTCCATATATAGCAAAATTAAAGAAAAGAAATGGAACTACAATGACAGAAAGAGAAGGAGCAAGATAGCAGAAGATCCAGAAACTGACACTGCACACATACTGGGACAGACTGAAGGTCAATCAAGCCCAGCATCCTGTTTCCAACAGTGGCCAATCCAGGCTACACGTACCTGGCAAGATCCCAGACCAGTACAATACATTTTATGCTGCTTATACTAGAAATAAGCAGTGGATTTTCCCCAAGGCTTTCTTTTAGGAAGTTATCCAAACCTTTTTTAAACCCCACTAAGCTAACTGCTTTTACTACATTCTTTGGCAACAAATTCCAGAGTTTAATTACAAGCAGAGTGAGGAAATATTTTCTCCAGTTTGTTCTAAATTTACTACTTTCTAGCTTCATTGGGTGCCCCCTAGTCCTAGTATTTTTGGAAAGAGTAAAAAAGTGATTCACGTCTGCCTGCTCCACTCCACTCATTAAATTCCACTTTAATATTCTCTTATCTCCTGTTTGTCTGTCCTAATTAGAACCGGGGGAGATATAAAACAAGTGAGGGTGGTTTTCATAAGGCATGTGGGTCTTGTTCAGTGTGCATGGTGATGTGTGATTCTACCCAATTTGTAGATATGCACACTGGTAAACTATACCCTTTGCACGCCAAAACCACATGCTCCTCCAGTAATGTAATATGTCTGATTAAGTGTCTGTGTACTCTATATTAAATAGGTCAAAATTCTAGACCCTTAAAAACACGATTGATTGAACATAGGCATTGTATTTAAAGAAGTTAAGTGAACCTTTAGTAACGCACTTTTTGTATAAACAGCGTGTGTTTAGTAATCTTTGATGTGCTGTGTTCGAACAATTGAGGATTACAGAGTGAAGGGAGATATAAGGCGGGTGCTTCAGTAGCATGAACAGAGATGGATATTTACTCTGCAATCTGTGATGCCTCAAGGTTTGAATGTAGCAATTAAATGGAAAGCTTTTGAGTTTTAGGTCATGACGCCTTGTAATTCAAAATGTGATGCCATTGTATAAGAACTCAGCGTCTTGGAGGTGCCATTCGCCATTTTGAATGTGCCGTTAGCTAAAAGTGTTTTCTTGGAAGTTGCAACATTTTTGTAATCTTGAATTGAATATAACATAATAATTTTCTCCCATGAAGCAGCCTGAAGTGGTGAAACAGGGCACCCCTGTCGGGATTTGGAATTTATCAAGTTGAATCATATTGTATTATTGCAAGATTGAAGTGAGACTGTATCTCCAAGATAAGTACTATGTATAAAATTGATGGCAACATTTTTTCTGTATGCTTTACTAAGCTTATTCTGTATCTTAAAAAGAGTATGTCATTTTGAAGAATATTGAAAAAATAATAATACAGGTGGAGTTTTTCTATGACTGATGATTATGAAGAGCCTCCTACATTCATGAAGGCCCTGCCTTACAAGTAGGTGGGTCTCTTTTCCATGCTGAAGTCTTTTTTCTCCAATTTATTTGTCTATATATAATTGTATTGGAAGACATTCCTTTGGATGCAGAACACTATTGTAGAAGTTTTCTTGTGAGTTATCTGTCTGTTCGTCTGTCCAATTTAGATTGTAAGCTCTGTTGAGCAGGGACTGTCTTTTCATGTTAATTTGTACAGCGCTGCGTAAGTCTACTAGCGCTATAGAAATGTTTAATAGTAGTAGTAGATTTATGAGGTTGAGTTCTACAGATTCCTTTGATCAGAGGTAATTTAAATCACCCATTATTATTGTGTTCCCCAGTTTGTTAGCCTCTCTAATTTCTGATAACATTTTTACATTTGTCAGGTGGACGGTAGTACACTCCTATCACTATCATTTTCCCCTTTACACATGGAATTTCAATCCATAGTGATTCCAAGATGTTTTGTGTCCTGCAGAAGTTTTAGTCTATTCAATTCAAGGCCCTCCTTAACATATAATGCTACCTCTCCACCAACTCAATCCACCATATCACTGCGATATAATTTATATCCTGGTATAACAGTGTCCCACTGGTTATCCTCCTTCCACTAGGTCTCAGAGATACCTATTATATCTATTTTTTTCATTTAGTGCAATATATTCTAAGTCTCCCATCTTATTTCTTAGGCTTCTTACATTTGCATATAGACATTTCAAACTATATTTGTTGTTCCTATTTATATCTTGCTCAGCAGTTGACAGTGATAATTTACAATCTTGAAAATCTCTGGAGTGGCATAATCGAAAGGAGCCGGCGAAATAGCTGGCCGGCCATCTCCGGTGCCACAAACAGGCGGAGCCAACCGTATTTTCGAAAAAGATGGCCAGCCATCTTTTTCTTCGCTAATACGGTTGGGCCCTGCCAAATGTCAGAGTTCGCCGGGGTTGAGATGGCCGGCCTCATTTTTCGGCCGTAATGGAAAAAAATGCCAGCGATCTCAAACCTGGCAAAATCCAAGGCATTTGGTCACGGGAGGAACCAGCATTTGTAGTGCACTGGTCCCCCTAATTTGCCAGGACACCAACCGGGCACCCTAGGGGGCACTTCTAAAAATTAAAAAATAAAAATAGCTCCCAGGTGCATAGCTCCCTTCCCTTGGCTGTTTAGCCCCCCACCCCCCCCCCCCAAAAAAAAACCACTCCCCACAACTCTACACCATTACCATAGCCCTAAGGGGTGAAGGGGGGCACCTACATGTGGATACAGTGGGTTTTGGGTGGGTTTTGGAGGGCTCCCATTTACTACCACAAGTGGAACAGGTGGGGGGGGGGGATGGGCCTGGGTCCACCTGTCTGAAGTGCACTGCACCCACTGCAAACTGCTCCAGGGACTTGCATACTGCTGTCAGAGAGCTAGGTATGACATTTCAGGCTGGCATAGAGGCTGTCAAAAAAGTTTTTGTTTTGTTTGTTTTTTGGGTGGGAGGGGGTTGGTGACCACTGGGGGAGTAAGGGGAGGTAGGTCATCCCCGATTCCCTCTGGTGGTCATTTGGTCAGTTGAGGCCCCTTTTTGAAGCTTGGTCGTGAAAAAATAGGGACCAAGTAAAGCTGGCGAAATGCTCGTCAACCTGGCTTTTTTTTTCATTATCAGGCAAAGCCGGCCATCTCGTGAGCACGCCCCTGTCCCACCTTCATCCCGCCTTCACTACCCTGCTGATATGCCCCCTTGATGTTTCGCCGGCTGCGTGACGGAAAGCAGTTGAACCCGGCCAAAATCGGCTTTCCATTATACCGATTTGGCCGGGTTCAGGAGATCTCCGGCCATCTCCCGATTTGTGTCAGAAGATTGTCGGCAATCACTTTGAAAAATAAGCATGCTGGTCTACTATGGTCTCTATTGCAACCTCGCTATTCAGCTCAGGGCTTTTAGCCCTATCCTGATCTACTTTAAAACAAGAGCTCTGTAAAGTAATGCAAGAATTAGATGCAATTAAAGCAACATAGGACTGTGCAGAATCATAACTTCTCACCACTGCCTCAAAGAATAAAACCACATAAGAACAGATGGTTCACAGTAGGCTCGGGCAGACTTCATCATGTGACACAGAAGCATCCGCCCGCACAAGTGTTGCCACTACAAAATTCTTTTGCTCCACTACAGCACTCTGATGTTCCTGAAAATAAAACTGAAGTGGAAAAAGAAGAAAAAGCAAGGAAGGGGGAACAAAAATATGAGAAGGTACCCAATGAGAAAACACCCTCACAAATCACTAAAACCAAAACACATACTAGGAAATGCACATGGAAAGCAATGACCACAAATGCTCGCAGTCTAAGCAAGAAAATTCCTGACCTTCAAGCCCTGATTTTGGAGGCTGACTTGGACATAGTTGCAGTCACAGAGACATGGCTCAATGGTTCCCATGAATGGGATGTAAACATACCAGGCTATAATCTTTTTAGGAAGGATAGAGAGGGACGTATAGGTGGAGGAGTAACTCTGTATGTCAGAAATGATATCCCAGCGACTGAAATGACAGGGAACTGGGGAAAGGAAGAAGCGATATGGATCACCTTAAAAAGAGAGGATAGAACATTGGTACACGTGGGTGTTGTCTATAGACCCCCGACACAATTGGAAGAACTAGATAAAGATCTGATTGCTGATATTCAAAAGTTGGGGAAGAAAAGAGAGGTGCTGTTGTTGGGAGATTTTAATCTGCCGGATGTAGATTGGAAGGTTCCGTCTGCAAAATCGGAAAGAAGTAGAGAGATTGTGGATGCTTTCCAAAGTGCTCTGCTCAGACAAATGGTGAACGAACCCACGAGGGAGGGAGCCACGTTGGATCTGGTGCTCACAAATGGGGATAGTGTGTCAAATGTCCGAGTGGCTGCGCACCTGGGAAACAGTGACCATCAAACGGTTTGTTTTGATGTAACGGCTCATGTGGATGGCGGCCACTCTAAACTCAAAGTCCTCGATTTCAAGCGAGCTGACTTTAACAAAATGGGAGAATACCTGAGGAAGGAGCTGATGGGCTGGGAGGACATACGAGAAGTGGAAGGACAGTGGTCCAGGCTAAAAGAAGTAATAAACAGGGCCACAGACCTTTATGTAAGGAGAGTAAATAAAAGCAAGAGAAAAAGGAAACCGATATGGTTCTCAAAGCAAGTGGCTGAGAAAATAAAGATTAAAGAGTTAGCGTTCCAGAAATATAGAAAATCTCAAGAGGAGGAACACGGGGAGGAATACCGGATGAAACTGAAAGAAGCCAAGAGAGAGGTACGTCTGGCGAAGGCGCAAGCGGAAGAACAAATGGCTAGAAATGTAAGGAGGGGAGACAAAAACTTCTTCAGGTATATTAGTGAAAGGAGAAAGACTATAAAGGGAATTGTGAGACTAAAAGAAACAACAAAACACTATGTAGAAAATGATGAAGAAAAAGCCAATTTGCTAAATAGATACTTTTTTCTGTTTTCACTGATGAAAACCCTGGGGAAGGACCGAGAGGGACTGGCAAAAGTACACCTGAGAATGAAGTGGATAGAGCGCTGTTCACGGAAGAGAGTGTGTATCAACAACTTGGAAAGCTGAAGGTGGACAAAGCCATGGGGCCGGACGGGATCCACCCCAGAATACTGAGGGAGCTCAGAGAGGTTCTGGCAGGTCCTCTTAAAGACTTGTTTAATAAATCCTTGGAGACGGGAGAGGTTCCGAGGGATTGGAGAACGGCGGAGGTGGTCCCTCTTCACAAAAGTGGGGATAGGGAAGAAGCTGGAAACTACAGGCCGGTAAGCCTCACTTCGGTTATTGGAAAGGTAATGGAAGCCATGCTGAAGGAAAGGATAGTGAATTTCCTGGAAGCCAATAAGTTGCAAGATCCGAGACAACATGGTTTCACCAAAGGGAAATCGTGCCAAACGAATCTCATTGAATTCTTTGACTGGGTGACAGGAGAATTAAATCAAGGACGTGCTATGGACGTCATATACTTAGATTTCAGCAAGGCTTTTGGCACGGTTCCCCAGGAGGCTCTTAAATAACTAGACGGCCTGAAGATAGGACCCGAAGTGGTGAACTGGATTAGGAACTGGTTGACGGACAGACGCCAGAGGGTGGTGGTGAATGGAGTTCGCTCGGAGGAGGGAAAGGTGAGTAGTGGAGTGCCTCAGGGATCGGTGCTGGGGCCCATTCTGTTCAATATATTTGTGAGTGACATTGCCGAGGGTTACAAGGTAAGGTTTGCCTTTTTGCGGATGACACCAAGATTTCCAACAGAGTGGACACCCCGGAGGGTGTGGAAAACATGAAAAAAGATCTGAAGAAGCTAGAAGAATGGTCTAACGTTTGGCAATTAAAATTCAATGCGAAGAAATGCAAAGTGATGCACTTGGGGAGTAGAAATCCAAGGGAGACGTATGTGTTAGGCGGGAGAGTCTGATAGGCACGGACGGGGAGAGGGATCTTGGGGTGATAGTATCTGAGGACCTGAAGGCGACGAAACAGTGCGACAAGGCGGTGGCCGTAGCTAGAAGATTGCTAGGCTGTATAGAGAGAGGAGTGACCAGCAGAAGAAAGGAGGTTTTAATGCCCCTGTATAAGACGTTGGTGGGGCCCACCTGGAGTATTGTGTTCAGTTTTGGAGGCCGTATCTTGCGAAGGATGTAAAAAAAATGGAAGCGGTGCAAAGAAAAGCTACGAGGATGGTATGGGAATTACGTTCCAAGACGTATAAAGAAAGGCTTGCTGACCTGAACATGTACACCCTGGAGGAAAGGAGGAACAGGGGTGATATGATACAGACGTTCAAATATTTGAAAGATATTAATCCGCAAATGCACCTTTTCCGGAGATGGGAAGGCGGTAGAACGAGAGGACATGAAATGAGATTGAAGGGGGGCAGACTCAGGAAAGATGTCAGGAAGTATTTTTTCACGGAGAGGGTGGTGGACGCTTGGAATGCCCTCCCGCGGGAGGTGGTGGAGATGAAAACGGTAACGGAGTTCAAACATGCGTGGGATATGCATAGAGGAATCCTGTGCAGAGGGAATGGATCCTCAGAAGCTTAGCTGAAATTGGGTGGCGGAGCAGTTGGGGGGAAGGATAGGGGAGGGCAGACTTATACGGTCTGTACCAGAGCCGGTGATGGGAGGCGGGACTGGTGGTTGGGAGGCGGGAAATACTGCTGGGCAGACTTATATGGTCTGTGCCCTGAAAAGGACAGGTACGAATTCAAGATAAGGTATACACATATGAGTTTGTCATGGGCAGACTGGATGGACCATGCAGGTCTTTATCTGCCGTCATCTACTATGTTACTATGTTACTATGAGCCACACTCCTCTGACTCAACTGCCTCAGCCTCCACTTCAGCAGACTAGGCCCTCTGCTGCAAGGAGACTGAACTGCGTCATCCGTGAGGGAGTTCTCTTCATTATACTATACATTCCCCTCACAGGGCATTACACTAACATTGTATTATACCTCTGGTATTTGAATTGCAGTGTTGTTAAATGTGTATATTTTTGGTACTGTTTCATGGTACTCCTATTATTGCTGTTTTCAAGTTTACCTCATTTATTGTATTTATGTTTATACTTGGTCATTTTACTATTGTTATGCTGTTAATAAAATTGTAAGTTTTATGTTATGTTTACTGTACATGTAGTACACTGCTGTTGGTGAATCTCTTCATAAAGGTGATTAATAAATCCCAATAATTAAATAAATAATAAAAACTAGGTTGGAACAACCATTTATTTC